>NC_141610.1:25855980-26075980 GCF_047967505.1 Dipteris shenzhenensis
TATTGTGGCATACACATTTGGGTGCACCTGGTATTTGGTGTGATTCTCTCTTGCAGGCACTAGCATTTGGGATTTTGTTTCATTTGCATCATGGCATCCTCTTCCACGTCTGAAAAGGAGTTTTTCAGCATTAAAAAGTTTGATGGGACAAACTTTTCTTTATGGAAAGAACAAATAAGGGATGTGCTTATTCAAAAGAAGCAGATTAAACCCTTGGCAGGGATTGAAGCTAAGCCTGCGAATATGTCTGAGGATGATTGGAATGAGTTGGATGCATTAGCAAAGTCTACTATTAGACTTCATCTTGCAGAGTCAGTTTATTTCACAGTAGTAAATGAGCAGACTACTGAAGATTTGTGGAAGAAACTGTGTGCCACTTATGAGAAGGAAACTGCCTCTAATAAAGTTTACCTCATGAAGAGGTTGTTTGAGCTGCAGATGAAGGAAGGGGTCTCCATTGCTTCTCATTTGAATGAATTTAATATTATTTTCAGCCAGCTTCAGGCTCAGAAAATGAATTTTGATGCGGAGACTAAGGCAATATTTCTCTTATGTTCATTGCCATCCTCATGGGATACCTTCCGTACAGCTGCCAGTAATTCTGCACCTGGTGGAGTACTGAAATTTGATGATGTTGTGGGTAGCTTGTTGGCCGAGGAGATTAGACGGAAGTCTATGGATGGCAACAAGCAGGATGCAGCCTTAAATGTGCAAAGGGGCAGATCACAATTCAGGGGGAAGTCCCAAGAAAGAGGGAAGTCTCGTAGCAAATCCAGGGCACGGAACATTGAGTGTTACCACTGTGGCAAGAAGGGCCATATGAAAAAGGATTGCTACAAGCTGAAAAGAGAGCAAAAGGATAAGAAAAAGAATGCAAATTGGGGTGCAAATCAAAAGGAAGAGAGTCCAATGGAGAACAAAGGAAAAGTGAAGATCGAGGAGATCAATGCAGTCACACATGATAGTGACAATGACGTTCTCTTCATGTCTAGCTTATCTACAGAGTTGCTTACCACTTCAGATGATGCATATTCCCAGGATTTGGATTTTGGATTCTAGTGCTTCATTCCATGTTACTCCCCATAGGGAATGGTTCTCCACTTATGATAGTGGAAAGACAGGTTGTGTGCATCTTGGAAATGACTATGCATGTGACATAGTGGGAGCAGGTGACATAAAGTTTTCTTTTGCAAATGGGTCTGCATTTGTTTTGAAACATGTGAGACATGTGCCTAAGCTGACCAAGAGTCTTATTTCAGTGGGTTAGCTAGATGATGCTGGTTTTCACACCACTTTTGGCTTTCAGAGTTGGAAAATTCAGAAGGGCTCTATGCTTTTGGCCAGGGGTGCCAAGTGTGGGACTTTGTATCCCTTACATGTATCAGGGGTATTTGATCATGTTGTTGCAATAACCGAGCAGCCAAGCACTTCTTTGTGGCATTGTAGGTTGGGGCACATGAGCCAGAATGGAATGAAACTCTTATGCCGTTTGGGTTATGTACCGCATTTGAGTTTCTCTGATTTTGAATTTTGTGAGCATTGTCTCTATGGGAAGCAGACTAAATCAGCCCATAAAAGAAGGGGAAAGAAAGAGTTTGAAAAGCTTGATTTGGTGCATTCAGATGTATGCGGTCCCATGCCTACACGGTCATTAGGCGGGGCTGAATACTATGTGACATTCATTGATGATGCAACTAGGAAAGTGTGGGCTTATGCTATAGCTCGGAAGAGTGATGTGTTCCGGGTATTTCAGAAATGGCTGGCCTTGGTTGAGAATCAGTCAGGTAGAACGCTTAAATGCCTATGGACTGATAATGGTGGAGAGTATCTCTCTCATGACTTTCAGCATTTCTGTGATACACGTGGGATTAAGAGGGAGCTCACATCCCCTCGTACTCCAGAGCAAAATCCAGTTGCAGAAAAGATGAACCGTACCATTCAAGAAAGGTTGCAATGCATGCTTTCCAATGCAAGTCTTTCTGGTGGTTTTTGGGCTGAGGCAATGAAGACTGCAGTGCATGTGATCAATAGATCACCTAGCAAGAGTTTGGATGGTGGTATTCCTGAAGAGGCATGGAGTGGCAAGAAGCCCTCTTACTCTCATTTGCGTATATTTGGGTGTGAGGCATATGCACATGTGCCAAAAGAGCTTCGAAAGAAGCTAGATCCTAAGTCTAGGAAATGCATCTTTCTGGGTTATGGTGAAAGTGGAGAGATGGGCTATCGTCTCTGGGATCCAGAAGCAAAGAAGATCATACGCAGCCATGATGTGGTCTTCAATGAGAAGAAGATGCATAAGGCACCCATGAGGGATGTGGAAATGAGGAGAATCACTTTCCAGGATGTGAATCCACCTGCCTATGTTGATAGACAACAAGCTGTCCATGCACCAAATGTGCAAGAAATGGTACCACCAAGTACTCCCACAGGTATACAATCAAGGGTAGATGATGGATCATCTATTAGTGGAAATGATGAGCCAAATGTGGCTGATATGCAAGTGGGACAGCAAGCTGAAATGCCCTTGAGAAGATCATCTAGAGTGTCTAGACCGCCTGATAGGTTTGTTCCAGGGGTAGACTATGTGATGCTTACTGATTGCGGGGAGCCTTCTTGCTACAGAGAGGCTATGATGCGTGAGGATCAACGCAAGTGGGAGTATGCTATGCAATCAGAGATGAGTTCACTTATGAAGAATAAGACTTGGGACTTGGTTTCTTTGCCACATGGAAAGAAAGCATTGCCATGTAAATGGGTCTACAAAATGAAGGTCACAGGTGATGATGTGCCTAGGTACAAGGCCCGTTTGGTTGCTAAAGGGTTCAAGCAAGAGAAAGGTGTGGACTTTGATGAGATATTCTCTCCAGTTGTGAAGATGACCACACTTAGATGCATGCTTGGATTAGTGGCATTAGAGGATATGGAGTTTATGCAGATGGATGTCAAGACAGCTTTCTTGCATGGGGATTTGCATGAGGAAATTTACATGGTTCAGCCGGAAGTCTTTGAAGAAAAGGGCAAAGAGCATTTAGTTTGCAAGCTGAAGAAGTCTCTATGGTCTTAAGCAAGCACCTAGAGAATGGTATCAGAAGTTTGATGCTTTCATTCGGTCCCAGGGTTTTAGAAGGAGTGAAATTGATCACTGCCTCTACACTAAAAGGGCTAAGGATAGTAGCCTGATAATCCTGGCACTATATGTGGATGATATGCTATTGGCTAGCAAGAATACTTATGAGCTAGATGCATTAAAGGCCAAGTTGCATGAGGCCTTTGATATGAAGGATTTGGGACTTGCAGGTCATATTCTTGGTATGCGCATCACGCGTGATCGGAGTAGGAAACTCCTTTGGCTTTCACAAAAAGAGTATGTTACAAAAGTATTGCAGCGTTTCAATATGGAGGGGGGGAAGGCAGTGAGTACTCCATTGCCTCCATATGTGAAATTGAGTCATACAGATAGTCCCAAATCAGATGAGGAAAGGGCCATGATGGCTAAGGTTCCTTATGCATCAGCAGTTGGTGTGGGGGTTAAAGGTCACTGTGCCTTAACCCCAGTTATGTACAATACTCAAACACATATATAAATGAATGAAAAAGAAGATTAGGGTGGTTCTGCACCCACCACTCAAAACTTGTGTGGCTCTCTGTCTCTCTCTCTCCTTCTTCCATTCTTGCTTCCGTTGAGAGCACTCTCAACTGGTATCAGAGCCCGAGTGATCTAGCTGAGCGTGCGTGAATGCTTGGAAGCTCAGCAGCTCTGTGGGAGGAAGGAGAAGCTTTGTGGGAAGCTTTGTGGGTGACTTTACTTGCATCCGAGTGTGCAGAGACCTTGGAGGAACCTTTGGAAAAGTCACTTTGGCTTTACGAATTGGTTTTGAGAGCCTGTTAAGAGCTTTCAAAGAAAAAGTCGTTTTTTGAGCTTTTCCCTGTTACGTTCGATGACAGAGACTCCGTATTGACTTGTAGAGGCAACTATTGCTTGCTTTTGGTGTCCACATTACTTCAGGAGCTTGGAAACACCTTCATTCTTGAATCTGGGATCATTTCATTGGATTTCTGAGTCACTGTGTCAATTCCTGCGTTTTTTGCCCGGGTGTTGGAACTCAAGTTTGGAGCAACCATTTGCAGATCTGTCAGTTCCGGTGGACTCAGGAGGTCCTAAAACTTCTATGTTGCTCATCATTCGCACTCTGGTGGAGTTTACAGATAGCTCTGTTTCCAAAAACGTTTTTCAGTCCGTGTGTTGGACCCAGTGATTGAGACCACGGTTTCCAAAACCGTCTGTCCCATTGCGTTTCAGACGCCCAAAAACCCCTACCTGTCAGTTCTTGCGCGATTCGGTGGAGGATTTTCAGAGTTATAAATCTCTGTGTATTCGATTTCGTCTCTCTGTTATGCATTTTTCATACTAAGGTTTTGAAACCTTAGATTTATGCCACATGGCAGTGGATAAGTGTTGACTCCCATTTCTCACTCATCGGTTGGGATTTTGGAGTTCTAGCAGAAGAGAGATATTTGCAGATTTTCTTGCTGATTCCGATTATGCAATGGCACCCATGTTTTGAGGCATCTCAGGTTCTATTTTCAGTAGCGCTCATTACCGTGGGACTATGATTTCTTGAGCATACCTTATGCAGATCACTCTGGTTGCAGTTTGAGCAGTGTGCGCTCATTCGTGGTGTGCATTGGGTTGCAGTGGATGATTTATAGGCCATTTGGATGCATTGCGGTCCTTGTTGGATGCGCTGATAGGCCCAAATTGCCTTGTGGGATGCTATTTTTTATGAACGCTTTGCACATGGATGCTATTTTATGCTGAGGGACAGCTTTGAAACATTGCAGGTGATGCACTGATAGTGCTATGCTCTCTTGGATGAGACATTATTGATGCATATGCCAGTGGACAGTGTTTATGCTTGAGTCATTTGGCACTTATTGGCATTTTCTTTTGGGCCAGATTTGCTCATATGGATGCATAGTATATGCACATGAATCAGATGCATCTTTTGATGCTTTGAGCTTTGAGCTTTGGTGATATTTCAGTCTATTGTGGCATACACATTTGGTGCACCTAGTATTTGGTGTGATTCTCTCTTGCAGGTACTAGCATTTGGGATTTTGCTTTATTTGCATCATGGCATCCTCTTCCATGCCTGAAAAGGAGTTTTTCAGCATTAAAAAGTTTGATGGGACAAACTTTTCTTTATGGAAAGAACAAATAAGGGATGTGCTTATTCAAAAGAAGCAGATTAAACCCTTGGCAGGGATTGAAGCTAAGCCTGCGAATATGTCTGAGGATGATTGGAATGAGTTGGATGCATTAGCAAAGTCTACTATTAGACTTCATCTTGCAGAGTCACTTTATTTCACAGTAGTAAATGAGCAGACTACTGAAGATTTGTGGAAGAAAATGTGTGCCACTTATGAGAAGGAAACTGCCTCTAATAAAGTTTACCTCATGAAGAGGTTGTCTGAGCTGCAGATGAAGGAAGGGGTCTCCATTGCTTCTCATTTGAATGAATTCAATATTATTTTCAGCCAGCTTCAGGCTCAAAAAATAAATTTTGATGCGGAGACTAAGGCAATATTTCTCTTATGTTCATTGCCATCCTCATGGGATACCTTCCGTACAGCTGTCAGTAACTCTGCACCTGGTGGAGTACTGAAATTAGATGATGTTGTGGGTAGCTTGTTGGCCGAGGAGATTAGACGGAAGTCTATGGATGGCAACAAGCAGGATGCAGCCTTAAATGTGCAAAGGGGCAGATCACAGTTCAGGGGGAAGTCCCAAGAAAGAGGGAAGTCTCGTAGCAAATCCAGGGCACGGAACATTGAGTGTTACCACTGTGGCAAGAAGGGCCATATGAAAAAGGATTGCTACAAGCTAAAAAGAGAGCAAAAGGATAAGAAAAAGAATGCAAATTGGGGTGCAAATCAAAAGGAAGAGAGTCCAAGGGAGGACAAAGGAAAAGTGAAGATCGAGGAGATCAATGCAGTCACACGTGATAGTGACAATGATGTTCCCTTCATGTCTACTTTATCTGCAGAGTTGCTTACCACTTCAGATGATGCATATTCCCAGGATTGGATTTTGGATTCTGGTGCTTCATTCCATGTTACTCCCCATAGGGAATGGTTCTCCACTTATGATAGTGGAAAGACAGGTTGCATGTGACATAGTGGGAGCAGGTGACATAAAGTTTTCTTTTGCAAATGGGTCTGCATTTGTTTTGAAACATGTGAGACATGTGCCTAAGCTGACCAAGAGTCTTATTTCAGTGGGTCAACTAGATGATGCTGGTTTTCACACCACTTTTGGCTTTCAAAGTTGGAAAATTCAGAAGGGCTCTATGCTTTTGGCCAGGGGTGCCAAGTGTGGGACTTTGTATCCCTTACATGTATCAGGGGTATTTGATCATGTTGTTGCAATAACTGAGCAGCCAAGCACTTCTTTGTGGCATTGCAGGTTGGGGCACATGAGCCAGAATGGAATGAAACTCTTATGCCGTTTGGGTTATGTACCGCATTTGAGTTTCTCTGATTTTGAATTTTGTGAGCATTGTCTCTATGGGAAGCAGACTAAATCAGCCCATAAAAGAAGGGGAAAGAAAGAGTTTGAAATGCTTGATTTGGTGCATTCAGACGTATGTGGTCCCATGCCTACACGGTCATTAGGCGGGGGCCGAATACTATGTGACATTCATTGATGATGCAACTAGGAAAGTGTGGGCTTATGCTATAGCTTGGAAGAGTGATGTATTCCAGGTATTTCAGAAATGGCTGGCCTTGGTTGAGAATCAGTCAGGTAGAATGCTTAAATGCCTACGGACTGACAATGGTGGAGAGTATCTCTCTCATGACTTTCAGCATTTCTGTGATACACGTGGGATTAAGAAGGAGCTCACATCCCCTCGTACTCCAGAGCAAAATCCAGTTGCAGAAAAGATGAATCGTACCATTCAAGAAAGGTTGCAATGCATGCTTTCCAATGCAAGTCTTTCTGGTGGTTTTTGGGCTGAGGCAATGAAGACTGCAGTGCATGTGATCAATAGATCACCTAGTAAGAGTTTGGATCGTGGTATTCCTGAAGAGGCATGGAGTGGCAAGAAGCCCTCTTACTCTCATTTGCGTATATTTGGGTGTGAGGCATATGCACATGTGCCAAAAGAGCTTCGAAAGAAGCTAGATCCTAAGTCTAGGAAATGCATCTTTCTAGGTTATGGTGAAAGTGGAGAGATGGGCTATCGTCTCTGGGATCCAGAAGCAAAGAAGATCATACGCAGCCATGATGTGGTCTTCAATGAGAAGAAGATGCATAAGGCACCCATGAGGGATGTGGAAATGAGGAGAATCACTTTCCAGGATGTGAATCCACCTGCATATGTTGATAGACAGCAAGCTGTCCATGCACCAAATGTGCAAGAAATGGTACAACCAAGTACTCCCACAGGTATACAATCAAGGGTAGATGATGGATCATCTATTGGTGGAAATGATGAGCCAAATGTGGCTGATATGCAAGTGGGACAGCAAGCTTAAATGCCATTGAGAAGATCATCTAGAGTGTCTAGACCGCCTGATAGGTTTGTTCCAGGGGTAGACTATGTGATGCTTACTGATTGTGGGGAGCCTTCTTGCTACAAAGAGGCTATGATGCGTGAGGATCAACGCAAGTGGGAGTATGCTATGCAATCAGAGATGAGTTCACTTATGAAGAATAAGACTTGGGACTTGGTTTCTTTGCCACATGGAAAGAAAGCATTGCCATGTAAATGGGTCTACAAAATGAAGGTCACAGGTGATGATGTGCCTAAGTACAAGGCCCGTTTGGTTGCTAAAGGGTTCAAGCAAGAGAAGGGTGTGGACTTTGATGAGATATTCTCTCCGGTTGTGAAGATGACCACACTTAGATGCATGCTTGGACTAGTGGCAGTAGAGGATATGGAGCTTATGCAAATGGATGTCAAGACAGCTTTCTTGCATGGGGATTTGCATGAAACCATTTACATGGTGCAGCCGGAAGGCTTTGAAGAAAAGGGCAAAGAGCATTTAGTTTGCAAGCTGAAAAAGAGTCTCTATGGTCTTAAGCAAGCACCTAGAGAATGGTATCAGAAGTTTGATGCTTTCATTCGGTCCCAGGGTTTTAGAAGGAGTGAAATTGATCACTGCCTCTACACTAAAAGGGCTAAGGATAATAGCCTGATAATCTTGGCACTATATGTGGATGATATGTATTGGCTAGCAAGAATACTTATGAGCTAGATGCATTAAGGGCCAAGTTGCATGAGGCCTTTGATATGAAGGATTTGGGACTTGCAGGTCATATTCTTGGTATGCGCATCACGCGTGATCGGAGTAGGAAACTCCTTTGGCTTTCACAAAAAGAGTATGTTACAAAAGTATTGCAGCATTTCAATATGGAGGGGGGGAAGGCAGTGAGTACTCCATTGCCTCCATATGTGAAACTGAGTCATACAGATAGTCCCAAATCAGATGAGGAAAGGGCCATGATGGCCAAGGTTCCTTATGCATCAGCGGTTGGGAGTCTTATGTATGCTATGATAGGTACTAGACCAGACATTGCATTTGCAGTGGGAGTTGTTAGCCGATATATGGCTAATCCAGGAAAGAGGCATTGGGAGGCAGTTAAGTGCATCATGAGGTACATGAAGGGTACCAAGGAGATGTGCATTTGCTTTGGTAAAGGAGACATGCGTGTACTTGGGTACACAGATTCAGACTATGCAGGGCATGTGGATAGTAGGAGATCCACTTCTGGTTATGTGTTCACCTTTGCAGGTGGTGCAGTGTCGTGGATGTCTCGCGCACAGAAGTGCGTTGCTTTGTCTACCACAGAGGCTGAGTATGTTGCAGCCACAGAGGGTTGCAAGGAGGCTATATGGCTTGATCGGCTAGTGGGAGATTTGGGGATTCATACAGGTGTACCGACATTGCATAGTGATTCCATGAGTGCTATTCAGCTAGCACGGAATCCGGTCTTTCATGCAAAGACCAAACACATTGAGGTTAGGTACCATTTCATCAGGGAGGTACTTGAGGACAAGCGCATAGAGCTTGTCAAGGTTCATACAGATGATAACCCTGCAGATATGCTGACGAAGAGTCTACCTAGTCAGCGGTTTGAGTATTGTCGTGTATTGATGGGCATTGGATAGTATGCTCACTGGTTGTTCTCCCTTAAAGGCACATTGTCCTTTAAGTGGGAGGTTGTGGGGTTAAAGGTCACTGTGCCTTAACCCCAGTTATGTACAATACTCAAACACATATATAAATGAATGAAAAAGAAGATTAGGGTGGTTCTGCACCCACCAAACTTGTGTGGCTCTCTGTCTCTCTCTCTCTCTCTCCTTCTTCCGTTCTTGCTTCCGTTGAGAGCACTCTCACAATAGCCCGACACACTTAGTACCATAACCAAGCAAACATTATGAAGTATGAAGAACATGACCCATGAGGAAAAAGATCACAGATAACCTCCATACTAAAACCACAGGTGGCGCAACAAAGTTGTAGAGGTAAGTCACACTAAACCAAAGGTGGCGCAACAAAGCTACAAGGAATGAGAAAAGGTGAAGAAATCTATGCGAGGAGCCATTGATGGGCATTGGATAGTATGCTCACTGGTTGTTCTCCCTTAAAGGCACATTGTCCTTTAAGTGGGAGGTTGTGGGGGTTAAAGGTCACTGTGCCTTAACCCCAGTTATGTACAATACTCAAACACATATATAAATGAATGAAAAAGAAGATTAGGGTGGTTCTGCACCCACCAAAACTTGTGTGGCTCTCTGTCTCTCTCTCTCCTTCTTCCATTCTTGCTTCCGTTGAGAGCACTCTCAGTTGGGAGTCTTATGTATGCTATGATAGCTACTAGACCAGACATTGCATTTGCAGTGGGAGTTGTTAGCCGATATATGGCTAATCCAGGAAAGAGGCATTGGGAGGCAGTTAAGTGCATCATGAGGTACATGAAGGGTACCAAGGAGATGTGCATTTGCTTTGGTAAAGGAGATATGCGTGTACTTGGGTACACAGATTCAGACTATGCAGGGCATGTGGATAGTAGGAGATCCACTTCTGGTTATGTGTTCACCTTTGCAGGTGGTGCAGTGTCGTGGATGTCTCGTGCACAGAAGTGCGTGGCTTTGTCTACCACAGAGGCTGAGTATGTTGCAGCCACAGAGGGTTGCAAGGAGGCTATATGGCTTGATCGGCTAGTGGGAGATTTGGGGATTCATACAGGTGTACCGACATTGCATAGTGATTCCATGAGTGCTATTCAGCTAGCACGGAATCCGGTCTTTCATGCAAAGACCAAACACATTGAGGTTAGGTACCATTTCATCAGGGAGGTACTTGAGGACAAGCGCATAGAGCTTGTCAAGGTTCATACAGATGATAACCCTGCAGATATGCTGACGAAGAGTCTACCTAGTCAGCGGTTTGAGTATTGTCGTGTATTGATGGGCATTGGATAGTATGCTCACTGGTTGTTCTCCCTTAAAGGCACATTGTCCTTTAAGTGGGAGGTTGTGGGGTTAAAGGTCACTGTGCCTTAACCCCAGTTATGTACAATACTCAAACACATATATAAATGAATGAAAAAGAAGATTAGGGTGGTTCTGCACCCACCAAACTTGTGTGGCTCTCTGTCTCTCTCTCTCTCTCTCCTTCTTCCGTTCTTGCTTCCGTTGAGAGCACTCTCACAATAGCCCGACACACTTAGTACCATAACCAAGCAAACATTATGAAGTATGAAGAACATGACCCATGAGGAAAAAGATCACAGATAACCTCCATACTAAAACCACAGGTGGCGCAACAAAGTTGTAGAGGTAAGTCACACTAAACCAAAGGTGGCGCAACAAAGCTACAAGGAATGAGAAAAGGTGAAGAAATCTATGCGAGGAGCTCTAACATAAAAAACATGTAGAAAAAAGCCAGTGAGTTGTTGGAACATGGGGGAGAATAGATGCATTATGGCAAGAGGAGTCAGAACACATATAAGATATTGAAATGGGTGTTCTATTGATTTGAGAGGGAAATCCCTCTTTTATAGAAATGGAGAGAGGGTGTCCTAAATCAGTGGCACCTCTCCTACATCAATGGCAATCAACCCTATATCATAGGCACCTCCCCATGTGGGGGCGTTCGCAGTACATCATCACTTATGTCATGGTCTAGACACATCATAGCACTTAGTGTGCTACACTACCTACACACACTGAAGCATGTGACTGCTAGTGGATGCACACATGCACCTAGCAAGCCATTGATCACAAATGTCCCAACATACCCCCCCTCAAGGGTCTGCCTCATGCTATGTCAAGGATACATCTAGTCCTTTAGTTTCACAAGCCATCTCATGGTGGTCAAGGATAAATCTATGGCTAGGTTCTCATGCTAGCAAAGGTGCCCAAGGGTCAAGGTTTACAAAAATGGGATAGACCCCCCCAAATGGTTATCTATCTTGCATGTACAAGGATTAATCTTAGGCCTTTGTGTGGACCTAGTTTCTCATGTTTGCAAGAGGTACCATGGAAGCAAACACATATCACATGGCCCACATCCTATGGTGACCATAGGTGATTTACAAAACACACAACATTCTTTTTGAAGTACTACTACTCCAGGCAGAGAAGCTCAAAATTGACTATATGACCAAGTGATGACAAAAGTTCAAAGATGTTGGACTTAGAAGGTCCAAACTTTTTCTACCACAACATTTGTTTCTTCATTTGCTGATGGAGTTCTTTCTTCAACTATATTTGCCTTGTTGTTGATGTAGCCCTTCTTCACAAGATATGCTTCACTTTCCTTGGAGTTGTAGTAGGAGCCATTTCTCTCCTCTTCCAAAAGAGAAGCTTCAATATCCACCAAGTTGGATGTAAAAGTGTTACTATACTCTTCATCTAGAAGAAATTTGAGTAAAACTTGTGCACCAAAAACCTTTTCAAGTTGCACCTAAACTTCATGTGAAGTCTCACACCCATCTATGTGATGAATGTATGCGTCAGTAAGTCCCAATGCTATGACAGCGAGTATCTTTTCATATTGGACTATCCATTGTACTTCCTTTTTTTCATGATGGTGAACTTCTTGTTCTCCATAATCTTCTTGAAATGTCCAAGCTTTATCTTGGTACCACCACATATCATCTTGATCATATCACATCCAAGCTCATCACTTACAATCTTTTTAGACATTAAGGTCAGGGCAAAGCACCCAATGAAAAGTGATGATCTTCTATATATGTCACTATGAACAAGTAAGTATCTTTGGGCAACTCCTTCACCTTGTGAAGACATGATATTGAGTAGGTCTTTACAATTGATAGATTATTCAAGGGCAGTGTCTATACTCTTACAAAATAGCATTCAAACATATCCAATTCAAAATATATAATAAATGCATCATGAGCATTTACCAAAACTGTCAAATCGCAAGACAGTGCTCCAAAGATAAGACTAAAAAATGCCTCAGATCACTTCCAATGGTCAAACATCCAAAAGCCCAAAGATAACTAAGATAATAATGAAACTATCTAGCACTTAACCATATTCAATGGTTCATATTAGAAGTAAATATCACTGTTACCCCCCCAAATTGAACAATCTGAAGTTGGAGGGTGCAATTGAAGTTGAAGAGAAAAGCTTTGAGAGGGCTTTCAAAGGCAAATGGAAGCTTGCATACCAGAGAAGGTCCACTAGCAAGGGAAGCCAAAATGCTATGACGTGGCGCCTGAGGGAAGAGATGGAAAAACAATTGGTTTTTCCTTAGTTTCTCTTCGAATATGTCATCAAATGAGCTAAAATTTCATCAACAACTTGCTTGTAGTGTCATCCAACTTGTGCTCAAAGCCTTTTTTGAGATATGGCTCCAGCAGGCAGAATTGCTCAAAACTTTGGCGGATAGTCACACTGTCACCACGGGTGACTAGAGTCAAATTTTGAAAAATTCCTTCAATTGAAGGTTTGTCTAGACGTGAGAAATCTTTAGCTCAAAGGGTTTGTCAAAAGACGAAGAGACGAGGGAGAACTAGCTCTTGCAAGATTTTGGAAAGAAAGATGCTGAAATATGAAAGAAGGTGGAGGATGGTGGAGAAGATGATGATGTGGCAGCCTAGGAGTCTAAAAGCTGAAGGAGAATCATAGCTTTGATACCACATGTTGGAACGTGGGGGAGCATAGATACATTATGGCAAAAGGAGTGAGAACACATAAGATATTGAAATGGGTGTTCTATTGATTTGATAGGGAAATCCCTCTTTTATAGAAATGGAGAGAGGGTGTCCTAAATCAGTGGCACCTCTCCTACATCAATGTCAATTAGCCCTATATCATAGGCACCTCCACATGTGAGGGCCTTTGCATTACATCATCACTTATGTCATGGTCTAGACACATCATAGCACTTAGTGTGCTACACTACCTACACACACTCAAACATGTGTGGATGCACACATGCACCTAGCAAGCCCTTGATCACAAATGTCCCAACATGAGTCAGTGGAGTGATCAAGCATAAAGTGATCAAAGTGGACCGGCAAGGGAGGTAAAAGTTAATGGGAGACTATAGTAGAGGGAGCATGCCCACAAACCAAAAGCCAAAGGAGATCGAGTAAGGCTATAAAGTGCAAGGAGCATCCGAGGAGCTCTATCCAACCAAAAGACAATCACCATAGTGTTGAGGGGGTTCAAATGTATAGCTAGCGCAACACCAAGAGCCTATACGCAGCTCATGCAACCAAAAGGAGGCGAGCCAAAATGAAACTACGGAGGTAGCTATGAAGTTGAGCCTGAACAGAGCTCTGAAGTTATTACCATAGAAAAAGGTTGCTGTGAAGTGAACTAGCAAAAAAAATGGGGAACCGAGGTCATTGCACATGGCGTAGAGAGGAGCTCCATGACATAGAGCCAAGAAGGGATGGAAGGTGGTCATGACAGCAATGAGGCAACCAAGTATTGGCAAAACGTGGAGTTGAAGGTGACATGAAGTGAGGAAGGGTACACAAGGTAGGAGCTTATGTAGCTCAAAAAAAAGGGGGATGATTAGAGTGAGACCAACATGTCCAAGGGTCATTTACAAAGGTGCTTGTTGGCAATTAAAGTCGGGTTGGGTGGGTGAGGTTATGTTTTGGGGTTAGGTAGGGTTTAGAAATGGCAATATGAACATGAGAGGATCTTAAAACATAAGAGGAATTTATTCCTTGGGATAATGCTTAAAAACATAAGAGGATCTTAGATAATGAATGAAATTAATCATAACATTGGTCATGAAATTAATGAATAGCCCTTCTACAATCAATTTGAAGATGAATGTGGAATTCATATCTTTCAACTATAAGCTTCTAGATCACAATGAGCTAATGAGAGCACAACATTAATAACAAATCCATGGCCTCATAAATCACAATGGTTATAAAGAACGTATTCTCACAATAACTATACATGTAATGGAAAGGATAAACATATAGAGATTTTAGACTCAATTAGGCAATGCTAGTAAATGAAGAAAAATGTACAAAGTCCCCTTGTATATTACAAGATAGTAGAGTTGTTACCCCATTATATATATATATATATATATATATACACACACATAAGTATATGAAAAAATGTTCAATCAATATATATATATAAATATATATGGTGCGATCCAGGGGGGTGGGAGGGTGAAAAGATAAAATTTCTTTGATACATTCTTTTAAAAGAAGTGGGTTTAATTAAATAGAATGGGGGTAAAAACTAAATTGTGTGAGTATATGGAGAGTGATTATTGGGTAAGTGTGTGTATGTGTCTATAAGTGAGTGTAAGAGTGAAGAAAAGGTGTGTGTGTGTGTGATGGGGGGGGGGAGGGCGGTTTGGGCATGTGATTTAATAGGAAAGAGTTTAGTTAAAGAAAAGGCGAGGGGATGGGGTTTTTGTCTAAGGGATTATAGTTAAAAGAAAGCAATCATAAATTATAGGACACATAAAGCTTGAGAAGATAGTACATTATTTGAAGGCAATAGCTTTACTAGACACCAGGGGCGCTTTTGCGTTGGGCTTAGTTGTTGTAGCATGGTCCATCTTCTTGGGGGAATTGGGTTCTTGTGCATCTGCCCTTGGTGTAGACCCTTGCTTTCGTGAGTAGGTCAGTATCGTCAGAGGGGGTATGTTCGCAACAATTACTTTCGAGGGTTTGCCCTTAGAGGGGGGTTCATGTGTAACAACTTGCAAGGGGGGGTCGGTTCTTGCCGGGCCCCCTGACTATCCTTGGTGACATTTGTGTTGAGGCAAACTACTCGTAGGAGTAGTGTGTACTCGATATCTTGGGACTAGCCTGCTTCATTTAGTTCGTCGGTAGGTTCTTATGGTGCTATATCTTAGGGAGACATAGGTTCTTGTGTTGCTGCCTTCGGAACCTTCAAGGCTTGCACCATTGACTTCGGGACCCAAGCAACCTTCTTGCCTTAGTCACCCAAGTGGTTGGTGTTGATTGAGCTATTGGAGGGGTGTGGCAGTGGATGAGGTGGGGGCGCAGGCTGGTAGTGTGGTCTTCTTCTTGTAATGGATGGTTTTGGAAGAGATGTCCCTAAGGCGACTGGTGGTAACATTCTTGCTAAAGACAGTCCCTTGTAGTCAGGGTAGATATTATGTTTTCTTCATCACACCAATGGTGGTAACACCCATGCTGGTGTTGCACCCTCCTTCGGTCCATCCTAAGAGTTCAAATGCCATCCTCTGGTCCCTCCTAGGAGTTCAAATGAAATCTCTCAGAGAAGTGCAGGGACTCACCTGCCACCATCCAATGGAAACAACCAATTGTTAGATCATGATGGGAAGGCAGGCTTCACAACCCCTGCATAGTTGTTATCTTGGTCACCCCAAAAGAAACACTTAGAACATTCTAGGAGCTCTCATATTCTGGCTTTTATGGCTTAATATTCTCATAACCATATAAAGTGTTACAAAATGTACTGTGCTATGCGTAGTGTTTTTTTCATTAATTAACAGTGAACTGTCATTAATCCGGACCTTATCCCCTTTTAGTTCATTAGTAATCTGCCATTGTTAGCAGGAATTTCACCTACACTAGCCATTTAACCAGTTTTATTTCTTCAAAAATAGATTTTTCAAGCGCTGCTAAACTGACATATTTAGTTATATTCCTGACTGCCATTGCTATGGTCCCACCAACATTCCGAGCCTTTTGACTCTCCAGACAAATATACCCTATCATTCCAAGGTCGTCCACATTTGATCCTTCTATTTGTCCATAGGTTAATAGCCCAATTTTGGGCATCCCATAGTCGTCAAGTCCTGCACAACATATCTGATAATTCTAGTGAATAACTAACCCCCTTGTCTTTGAAAAATGAACGATAGAGTAGCGATTGTGTATCCCTCCATGTGCGTGCTCATGATTCTAGTTTTGACTCAACTGTATTATACCAATACGAAGTGTGTGAGTCCCAGCTCTTTTATCATAGTGTGCATACTCCTTAACTTTCGTCTATGTTATCGTGTGGTCTATATCCCATTCGACGTGCTTGTGTGCACCCAAGAGCTGCATGGTAGTGAACATGGTAGTATCTATAGCAACCTTTGCTATTGACAGATAAGCCATGCTTCCTTGTGTCCCTTATGGTCACTTAGTTGTGCTTATGTTTGCCTTTCATTCAGGATCTAACTGGCAGACTGGTCTTCACTGATCTCGTTAAGACCATGCGGCTTCATTTGACTTGGCACCCAATAACCCTTCTCGTTGTGTTATTCTATGCTAGACGTTCTATGCATTCGCTACTTGTCTAATCGAGCTCGCAAGACAAAATAGGGTCCTATAGATACTCATCTGATCGAGTTCACAAGTGAGTAGACAAGAGAGGAGGTGTATCCCGTAGGGTCATTTGCTACCAGATTAGGGAGCATCCCCATGTTTTTCAGTGAAACTACCTGATGTGGGGAGTAAGTCTCTCCCAGGATGCTACGACCAACTCTGCGGGGTCTCTTGAACCCACTGCATGTCGCCATGATCATCACGTGCGTACACGAGAGGATCAACGCTAGTGCTATCTCCAATGCTTCGTGGAGGAGCGACAGTATTCGCAAGAGACATGTCGTTTAGATCTTCTCTTACAAATGTTATCTTCTAATTGTTGTATCATATTATCCCGTTCCTAGGGAAGGGAAGGCGATGCTCTGCTTACTACATTCATGTCTTAGTGATTTCCTTCCTAACCCACCTTGAGATCACAGTGCGACTGTCTGCGCTACTGCTAGTGGGAGGGGTAGGATGTGCTATCATGAGCATTCTACAGTGCGGGAGTTGCATGCAACTCCATCATTCACTACATGTTCAAGATCATCCTATAATCAAGTGCTCCTACAAGCTAGCGCTTATGTAGAGCAAAGACGAAGTGACTAACTATCACCTGGTTGTCATCCATTTGCCTAGTGAAGGGAATTTTTGGCTCGTTTCTCCATGCCTTCCACCGCTTAAGCTCTGTCAGCACTCGCCTTTTGATGCATCAGGGTAGCTGGTTTAGGGTCCCAGTTGATGCCGTTCAATAGTCCTTAACTGCTCCCAAGGTGAAACAATCAGGGCCACCATCATCCCCAGAGCTCTTGTATAGACACAGTGCTTTGCGTAATAGCCTGAGTCGACCTTTAGGGCATCCAAAGCTCCTTAGGCTTCGAATCCCCAAGCATATGGTCTTTTACCATCATTGCCACCAAGGGCTTCTTTACCTCTTTGTTTGTTTTTGGCACCAAGGCCATGTACTTGTTGTCATCAATGCTGGAATCGGTGCCTCCACCTTAGCGGCTCATGCCCGCGTTCCAACAGTGTCATTCACCCTGTGGGTACCCTGTTTTTCCTATCATGCTCCAGTCCAATGCCCTTTGGTCTCCCTAATATCTACTGGTCCCATTGCTTTCCCCTAATGGGCCATCGGTAATTTAATTGTCTCCACTACCCCGTATATTACCCTTATATCTCCTTCTAATACCCATTCGGGTATTGGGGGTTCTCTTTTTTGCACAAGGTCTCTAGTATCTTCCACGCTGATCCACCATTATCCATTCATATCACTTTGATTACTTGGCTTGTCTCATTAGGTAATGTATTCACTACTTAGGTAAATCCATATCACCCTAGGGTCGATGTATTGTCTCAGCACTTAGGGCCTATATTATTCGGATTTTGGACATCTATTCCTATTGCATTAGTGTATTAATACTTCATATGTGGGTGTATGGGCTAGCCTCCCACATACCTCATTCGCATTTTCCCCTTAGGGCCTACTCCTTATTGATGGTCCATTTCTCTGTTGGGTAGTGCTAGTTGTATATATCCATTGGGGGTGAGTCAATTTCCTGCATTTCCCCATTGGTGTCCCTAATACCACCCATATGTGGGCAGGATGGGGGCATTTTTGTTTATCCATATGTGCCAACCATTACTTTTATATGGGTTCTCCTTCTCCCGTTGTTTCCAAATTATCGTTCAACAATAAGGTGTGGTCTCCCTTTTTCTTAGGGGCTGGGCCTCATGTTTTGTTTCCTTATGTTTTTCTCTAGGGGACGAGAAGGGAGTGAGTGTGTGTGTGTGTGTGTGTGTAAGATTTTACAACACCCCTTTGCATAGTGAAAAGACAAAAGAGCAAAGCTAGACAATGAAATAGGACTAATTGCATTAACGAAAAAGTTTGTACAAGTTGGTGCATCCCTGTTTATAAAGGAAACTAGCAGTCGGACCTTTTGTAGAAATGCCTTTGTGGAAATTCTATAGAGGTTGAGCTTGGATAAGTCTTGGCAAGCATAACTTTTATTGAAGAGGGGAGCCTACATACCTGCCACCATCCAACAAGAAAAACATGGTGAGAACCAGTTAAACCTTAGTTGGGAAGACATGTGTCATAAACACCCCTCCCTTATTATTGGAGTCACAATAAAAATAAATGCTTAACCACTGACTTACAGAGCTAGTTGAAAATTTTATAAGTATAAAAATTGTATGGAGTAATGGTATGAACCTTAGGGGTGTGTAGAATTATGTTAAGAGAATTATGGGGGTGATAAAGTGGAGGTATAGGGAAGAAATAGACATAAGAATAACCAAAGAATGAAAGAGTTAAGTTAAATGGACAAAATGACAGTTATGAATATATAGAAAATAGGGAGAGACAAGAAAATAAAATTTTGGAGAGACCATTTAAATAGAATGCTGATAAGGGTATGACAAATACAAAAGTTTTGCAATATTGAGCAAAGGAAAGGGAAGGGAGACAAAATAGAAATGTGATAAGGTTTATAAGTAATCTTTACAAATAATTAGACAAAGTTATAATAAAGAAAAAGAAAATTTTAATGTAAAAATTAGAAGTATAAAATAGAACTAATGGCAAAAAGACTATGGGGAGGGAAAAGAAATAAAAAGAATAAAAACAAAGCTAAACTAATTGTAGCAGGAATTAAAAGAGAAGGGGTAGAAATAGAATTTAAGGGATAGAAACATAAATCAAGAGAAAGAAGGAATAATATACAAAAAAAAAATGTAGTCCTTTAAAAATAAAGGGAAAAAGGGGGATTTAAGAAGTAGGGAAGGAAAAAGATAGGCATATTTAGATAAAATAAAAAAGGGGGGGGGGTGTTAAAGGGTAAAAGAAAAGGCAATAAGTGAGAAGGGGGGGGGGGAAGAATAAAGAGAGAGGGGGGTTAAAAAGTAGAGAAAGGGGATCAGTATAGAAAGGGAGCAAAAGGTGAGGACGGAGAGGTTAGGTAGAGAAAGAGGGAAAAATTGGAGAGAGATGGGGAGAAAATTTAGGAAGTGTAAAAGGAAAGGGAGTGTGTGTGTGAGTGTGTAGAAGTAATGAGCAAGTGACCACACCAATGGAGGAAGGGATAGTAAGTGAGTGAGTGAGTGTGTGTGTGTGTGTGTACCCACCCTCACCCGAGGGGAACCACATGATGGGGGCAAGACACCCATCAAGTGGTGTCCTGCCCCGCACCAAAAAAGTACAAAGAGGAAGCCTCTTATAAGGTTTGCAAAAGGAATTATAATGTTATTGTTTCCATGTGGATATATCTTTTTTTATCTTCAAGTTGTTTATTGGAAAAAGACACATATCGGAATTTCCATAACTATCTTGAAACAATCATGCACTAGGCACAACAATTGCATTGTTATGACAATTCCAACAAAAAGTAAAACGTGGAAGGGATAAGTCATTCTTGAAGCAGAGTTGTACAAGAACCTCATTCATGCACAACCCGATATGAGTTTAAAGAGCAATGTGTCCCCGTGGCTAACCCAACCAAGGGTTAGCAACGTGACACATGGTTAACCTGGCCAAGGTTTAACAAGGTTTGGGTGTGTGTGTGTTTAAAAAATAAAACCTTTTAACAACACGACACACGATGCTCAAATAAGGGTAGATAAGAAATTGATCAATATATTGGTGTACATAAAATATGTATACAATTGTTACAAAAGTGTCAAATCCGTCAGGTAGTTCATGCTCCGAGGTCAAGGTCCACTTACCTGTCACCATCCAGACAAAACAATGTGTTAGAACCTCATAGTTTTGTCAAGGAAGATAGATAATGCCTATAAACCCCAACTTGTTGTCGCTTATACCATAGAGCAAGATTCTAAAATGATTAAAAAAGACGTGGAATTAAAAAAAAAAAGTAAAAAAGGGGGGGATACCGCACCCTTGAAAGAAAACTATTGTAACTTAATGGAACTTATTTTAGAATGGGGGTAGACCTCAGCCATAATGAACCAAACTCACAACATCAAGAGGGTAGTCCATATCCTTAGGTTAAAACACTCTCTTGGAAGAGAAGAGGGAGGTTGTATTCAAACTTGTGCAAACAATGAAGACCAACGTCAACACTTTGGCCTTTTATACAAGTCACCTTTTGAAGGGAGGGCCAACCCTTTTCCTTTTTAGCGCTCTCCTTTTTACAACCAAAGGCTCTTGGGCCCATAGGGTGCCAAGGCATATTACTATTCTTTCCATCTCTCCCTAACTGGCAGAAATAGCACTTGTGTTAACGATATTAAAGTGCTTGGGACAAATTTGGTATTAGGAGGTGCAGCTCCCAAATAGCGCTTGTGTTAGCCTCACGCCTCCTAGGCTTAGGTGATTTGGGGCTCAAACTCTCTGAGCACCCTCTGTTGAGAGTTCACGCTCAACATCATATGATCATGTGTGCATAGCACCATCACATGATCATATGTGCATAGCACTAACCCAGTAGAGTGCTATAAAGGAAAGGCTTAGATCCCCTAACCCTAACCCTAAATGGGTTTGTATATATTCTATTTTTTCAACTAAATCTAGTGTACAATTAGTCATTTGTGGTGTGCTCTCCCTCTCTCCTCATCTCCACTCTTCTCCTCTCCCCTCTTCATATTTTGTCATGGTATCAGAGCATGGTTTTGCCTTCCACTAAGGTGCCATCTGTTGAGAGTTGTGGTGCCATGAGCACTTGTAGAGCAAAGGTATGAGCAAAGGGTAAGCTGCCACATGGCATGGAGGAGATATCCCACATGTGAGCAAGCAAATGGATGTAAGTACCCTCACCTATAAAAGGGAGGTTCATTTGAAGTAATTCAATCAAGCACTTTGCACTATCTCAAGATTCTCTTTATGAGTCCAAGTTAATCTATCTTGGAACCTAATTGACTTGAGATACATGTCATGAGCACTCTCTTCATTATGCTTGCACTTAGGTTGCATCCTCCATAGATTAGTGTTGTATTAGGATGTTGTCTTAGTGACTAGGAGAGTAGGATCCTCACTTTGTCATGGTATCAGAGCTTAGGTCTAGTTCTCCTAGATTAGTTTTTAGATTGAGGTTGAGTGTTCTCTTTTAGTGTTCATTCTTTCATTCTCCCGTTGAAAGAATTCCGTCCATGAGAGTTGAAGATTTCCGTTCTATTCTTTTGTGAGAGTTCATTGTGAGCTTGAGTGTTTCTTGCTGAGAGAGGAATTTCCATCCATTCATTTGCCAAGAGAGAGAGATCCTTGACCTTGCTTGAGAGAAAGACTTGTTAGTATTATTCATTCAGACTTTTGAGAAGGAAAGCATTGAGCTTCTCCCTTCATCAAACGAAGCCAACTGCTCTGTTAGCCTACAATAGCAACGACCACTGCAGTCTCCAAGAGCTTCTCAGCTCACATGCACCTGCCCACCGATGAGCCAAGTGGCTCCTAGCCTCATGCAAGCTCGAACGGCGTAGCAAAGGTCTCCTGGTAAATGCCACGGCCTCTCGACACAGCTCTATTCAACAACGCAAATCGACTAGGAGCACGGAGCCTTGTATGAATTCTATAGCCAGCATGCTCATCAAATGCATTCTGTAGCCTCGACTGCAAAAGCAGATCCACCAAAGCCAGCAGCAGTGACTTCAGCTCCAATGCCTTAACGGTCGCCTGCATCTTCTTCACTGCCTGCAACTTCATTGCGCCAAAGCTCACACAGCTGACCCACAGGCATTCCAGGATCTTCTCCAAATAGATCCTCTTCTTGCAGCCAGCTAGCCCCCCACTAGTGCGCCATCTCCAGCGACTCTTGCCAGCAGCTCTTGCAATTCACCCGTGGCCTCACCCGACTCGAGTCTCCACACGCAGAAGCGGCTCCGTCCATAGCTCCAAGTGCTCTCGATTGTCTACTGCTTCCAATTGCCTAGCCTCTTCTTCGCAAGCCTTTCGTCTGACGTGCGACCCTACAGCTGTGGAGATCATCATTTGCGTCGCCTCACCGCATCAACGTTCTTGCTCCAGATCCTCAAAGCTCTCCTTTCATTTTCTCTAAGGTTGGACCTTAGGACACGTGGCAGCCAAAGACGAAGACACGTGGCAGATAAGCCACTAGTCTACAAAGGGCCACGTGGCAAGATAAGGTGGTAATGTTAACTGTGGTTAAGTTAACTGTTCAGGTTAGTTAAACCCTGGTACAGTCTAAGTAACTGTGGTTAACTAAACTGGGGTAATTGGTCACTACAGTGCCACCCAAGCACAGTCCCTTTGTAAGCACAGTATGGAATTCAGCATGTGAATCCCTATGCCACATCATCAAAGGCCCTTCTTCTTCACAAAACCTTCAAGAAGCCATAACTTGCAATCCAGGAAGAATTTGCACACGCTCCAAAAAGGAAAAGTGATCGTCTTTCCAAGCTCTACGCGCCTGTCAGGTCAAAATCATTATATGCAATTAGACACTGCCAATATTGAAAAAAATCAATTGGTAAAACCTTTGCAATGGCAATCCGCACTCCAACTATTGAGAAGTTCACCGGGGATGGATTTCACACATGGTCTACACAAATGAGATATCTTCTGATGCACCAAAAGCTTTGGAAGATTGTAAAAGAAGATATACCCACTGCACAAAATGATGCTTGGAAGGAAAAAGATGAAGCAGCACTATCACTCATTGGATTGCACTTGGGTCCAAACATAATTCATCATATAGACTCTAAGGATCATGCCAAAAATGCATGGGATGAGTTGAACACAGTGTTTGGTGCAAAAGCCAAAAACCAAGAAATCCATCTTAAAATTGAATTTTATGGTATGCACATGGGCTTCAATGAATCCATGGCACAATTTGTCAACAAAATCAAAAGCATTATGACTCAACTAGAGGGCATAAATGCAAAAGTAGGAGAGAAAGATGCACTTGCAATTCTCCTTAAAAGCATGCCTGTAGAGTATAGTGCATTGACAACCACTTTGAAGAATTTGCCAGATCCAAAGTTTGAAGAATGTGTATCCTCTCTTCTCGAAAAAGAAAGAGAGTTAAAGGCATCGACATTGACATCGACATCGACATCGAGATCAACATACAACAGCTATAATGAAGAACAAGCACTATTCAGTAAAACATCAGTGAAATGCTACCATTGCGGAAGGATGGGTCACTATCAAAGTGACTGCAGATTGAAGAACAAACCAAAGTGTCACCATTGCAAGAAGCTCGGACACAAGGAAGAAGATTGCAGATTGAAGAATCAACAAGTCAACTACGCGGAGTCATCATCAAGCCATGAGCCAAAAGGTGACATCAATGGAATGTATTGAAAAGCAAAAACCTTGCCAACCTTGCCTATGTTTTGTAAATCAAACCTGACCACCTGAGAGTAGCTATGAAAGCACCCAGGGGAGGTATTGACATGTAAAAGCCACACTTGACCACCTTAAGTAGCAATGCATGCACTAAGGGGAGGTGATGGAATGTAACTCACATCTGACCACCTTGCAGTAGCCAAAGGATTATGGCACCAAGGGGAGGTGTTGAGAGTTGTGGTGCCATGAGCACTTGTAGAGCAAAGGTATGAGCAAAGGGTAAGCTGCCACATGGCATGGAGGAGATATCCCACATGTGAGCAAGCAAATGGATGTAAGTACCCTCACCTATAAAAGGGAGGTTCATTTAAAGTAATTCAATCAAGCACTTTGCACTATCTCAAGATTCTCTTTATGAGTCCAAGTTAATCTATCTTGGAACCTAATTGACTTGAGATACATGTCATGAGCACTCTCTTCATTATGCTTGCACTTAGGTTGCATCCTCCGTAGATTAGTGTTGTATTAGGATGTTGTCTTAGTGACTAGGAGAGTAGGATCCTCACTTTGTCACCATCCTCCTTGTGAGAGTGAGATAGTGATTGAGAGATTGAGAGGTAGTCTTTCATTCCGTTCACTTCCGTTGAGTGAAGGATTTCCATTCATTGAAAGAGAGAAATTTTTGTTCATTAATAGAGATTTCCATCTATGTGAGATTGAGTGATTCCTTTTATTGTTCTTCGATTGCAGCTTCGATTGCAGTTGAGAGAAAGAGATCTCCTTGAGAGAAGTTCAGAAAAGAGAGAGTTCTTTGAGTGCTTCTGAAGATATTCAATGAGAAAGGGAGGTTTCTGATTCCAAATATGTGAGAAAGAGAGCTCTGTACTTTGTTTCAGTACTAGTGAGCCTTTGAACAAGAGAGACAGCGCCATAGTTTCCTAAACCTGCACAACATCAACAATCTTCAATGACTCGACTACTTTAAATTGAAGGAACACAACTACAGAGTCGTCTTCGAACGGTGATGAATGCACTATTAGAGACAAATCCAAAAGATGTCAGCTAGTAGCAAAAGGTGTCAAGGAAGGATGCTTATACAGATGCTAGCTACAGTACCAGATAAGCATGCCATGTTAGCTCAATCACAACAGATGCCACTATCTGCAAAATGGCACAAGAGATATGGTCATGTCAATTTCAAGTACTTGTTAGAGCTCAGGAATCAGAATATGGCAATTGGGATTCCGAAGCTACAATTTCTTGGAAAAGTTTGTGAAGCATGCTACTTTGGCAAACAAAAGCGAACCAACTTTGGTAGAAGTACCTCTCGTGCATGAGGTATTCTTGATTTAATTCATACAGATGTATGGGGTTATGCCCAAACCTGCAACATCAATGGTTCACTTTACTACTTGACTTTCATCGACGACTACAGCAGATATTGTTGGGTCTATTTTTTGAAAGAGCAATCTAAAGTGTTTTCCAGATTTCAAGAATTCAAAGCCATGGTAGAAAACTAGACAAGCAAAAAGATCAAGGTCATGAGATCAGATAAAGGAGGTGAATACATGTCTTTAGCATTCATGAACTTTTGCAGAAGTCACGGCATACAAAGACAATTCACATGTGCAGACACTCCTCAGCAGAATGCAAGAGTTGAAAGGAAGAATGGGATTTTAGCAAGCAGTGCTTGAGCAATGCTTAGTGAAAAGCATCTTTCGAATCAGTATTGGGCAGAAGCAATAGCCACTACAAACTATTTGCTTAATCAGTTTCCTACCGAATCGATACAGGGTATGACTCCTTATGAAGCATTCACTGGACACAAGCCACACATTGGGCATCTCCGCATATTTGGTTGTATAGCATATGCCCACATACATGATGATCATCGTAGGAAATTGGATGCGAAGTCACGCAAATGCATCACGGTTGGCTACAGTGAAGAAAGCAAAGCATACAAGTTGTATGATCCCATCAACCGCAAGGTCATTATCCCTAGAGATGTAATCTTTGATGAGGAATCAGAATGGAAAACCTTACCTACACAGGAGATAGAAGCATCGACTTCACAGTCATCTACAGAACATGTTGATGAAGAAGAGCAAGAATTGCCAGCTCATTGCCAGCAACACCCCAAGCAGAGCCACAGTAGCTCAGACAGTCTACTAGGGAAAGCAGACCTCCAGCTAGATTGGCATATGCTCAGAAAGGCAAAGCAATTCAGGTGGAAACCACCAACTATGCTCTTATGACTACCATCATGGCTATAGAAGAGCCAATGTACTTCAAAGACGCAGTAGACAAGACAGAATGGTAAACTGCTATGAATGAAGAAATGGATGCTTTGTATAAGAATAATACTTGGGAATTATGCGACCTTCCACTAGGAAAGAAGGCCATGTTGAGAGTTCACGCTCAACATCATGTGATCATGTGTGCATAGCACCATCACGTGATCATATGTGCATAGCACTAACCTTATAGAGTGCTATAAAGGAAAGGGTTAGATCCCCTAACCCTAACCCTAAAAGGGTTTGTATATATTCTATTTTTTCAACTAATTCTAGTGTACAGTTAGTCATTTGTGGTGTGCTCTCTAGCTGTGCCCTCTCTCCTCATCTCCACTCTTCTCCTCTCCCCTCTTCATATTTTGTCATGGTATCAGAGCTCCCTTGTCTTCCGTTGAGACATTGAGTTTCTTGAGAGTGTGAGAGAGATTGTGAGATTGAGAGTTCTCTTGAGTGATTGTGAGATTCTTCCCTTCACTTCCGATGAGAGAAAAATTCCGTCCATTAACTTTCTTGAGAGTTCTTTGTGAGATTGAGTTTTCTTTTCCGTGAGAGAAAATTTCCGTTCAATTTCGTTCATTGAAAGTTCTTTCTTCCCTGAGAGACAAGAGAGGTGTAAAGAGAGGTGTTCATTCCCGAGTCGAGCTTTGGAGCTATGGGTCTCTACATGTAGTCTTCTCTCTCTCACTCAACGAGAATGGAATGAACACGGTTTCCGAGAGCTCCCTAGCCTCCAGCATAGCTCCAAGCATTTGTTGGCTACTCCAGCACAGTCGCGACTCACCTCTAGTCTGAGGTCTCCAACATCTACGAGATTCACGACAATCAACGGACCCTGCAATCAAACAACAGCAAATCAGCTCATGGGCTCCTAGTAGCGCGCACAGTCGGCAGCAACACTGTCTTGCTTCAACGACCTCTAAGGCTTCGACAGCCACCACAGTTCGGAGGAGCCACAGTAGTTGCCGGTCTCGTCGATGCCATGCTCATTGCAGATCACTTCCCAAAACTTGGCACCGATTTGGTTACCGCACTGGCCGCCCTGGATGTGGAGTATCTCGCGCATATTGCCGGAAGCAAAGATCTACCCAAGGTGACGCTGGATCGCAAGATTCAGTTGCAATCGCTGGTAAAAGCTTCTCAAAGATTGTGGCCTACGATGTGCTCCTGGATCTTCAAATGGGTGACAAAGAATTTCCGAAATGAAACTGTGCACTAGGTCTGTGCTAAAGCATTAAGGAGAGCTTGAAATGGGCGCTAGGATCTTTCAGTCTACAGATGCAAGCTTGTGAGGGAACTGGGGGACCTTGCAGTCTCTTCTTAAAGATTGCGAGATACGATGAAATTCGGCAGCTGTGAGGACGATGCCAGCGATTTTGCAACTACGCCTCTACGTCGTCTTGCACGCCCCGCCGCCACTAGCCTCACGCCTCGAATCTCTGCCTCCAAGCCTCTTCGTCGAGCGACGCCTTCTACAATGCCTCGAACGGCGGCTCCTTCAACCCAGCTCCATTGACGGCTCCATCGAAGAAGAAGACGGAATCTTTGAGATTCCGTCAGAATCTCAAAGATTTCGATCGTCGTCCTTGTGACACGTGGACTTATCCACTCACCCTATCACAAGGGTCACCACACAGAGGTGTGGTCAATCAACTGACACGTGGCACTTATCCATCTGCCACGTCATCACTGCCACGTCAGCTGCCACATCAGCACTGCCACGTCAGCACTACCACATCATCAGGCCACATCATCTGTGCCACGTCATCTGCCATGTCACTTGTGCCACGTCATCAGTGCCACGTCATCAGTGCCACGTCATCAGTGACACCTCAGCACTGCCACCTCAGCACAGAGCTTCACTGGCACACCTCTTGCTAAGCACAGTGCCACATCATCACTGCATGTGACTCACAGTGACACATCATCATTGAGCACCATTTGCACTCCTTTTGCCCCTCCACCTAGATCAAGTCATATCTCTTGATCCAGGAAGAATTTGAGGGTGCTCCAAAAAGGAAAGTCGCTCGATTTTTCGTGCTCTACGCGCTTGTTACATCACGCGCACATTTTGGCGCAAGTTACACTCACATTTGAGCCTCGCCGACAAAACCACTTCCTTCACGCACATTTGCCTCTACATCGACGCATCTGACCCAGCACTTGAAAAGAACAAAGGAAAAGGAATTATTTGCTGTTCTTTCATCGATCGACGGTTGGTTTAGATCTAGATCAGAGTAGACTAGAAATTACCTGAAACCTTACGTTCATCAGTTCAGTGAGCAGACTTCAGAGTTCAGAGGCATTGTAGATTGATTCAGTGGGCAGATAGCACTTGATTTCACACACACATGCCACCATTGTAAAGCCTATTTGGCTATCTCACGGCATCGTGCACATCATTTTCAGCCTTGTAAAGCCTCTTGGCTATTCCCGGCATCATTGCCACAAGCCTTGTAACACAGATCAAATTTTGTATACTGCAGTTCTATCTTCACCGACGGTACAGAGATTTCACTTGGCATCTTTAGTGTATTTGCAGTTGATTCATACAGAGTTTTTTCAGGACACTTTTTGAGTACATTGTTTGCACCATGTTGACTAGCAACCTCAATCTGGAGGCATCTGCTAAGTTAGACAACTCCAATTACGGTACATGGAAATACCGAATGGAGACCATTCTTGTGCTTCAGGACAAATGGGAGTATGTCGATGGATCCATACCTAGACCATTGGCCGATCCAGCCACCAGTAGCTCTACTCCATCTGTTGTCACAGCACCAGCAACGGGATCTACATCGGGATCTACATCTACACAAACAGTTTCCGCATCAGTAGCAGATCCTGCCATTGCCCGAGCTCAAGCAGAATGGGATAAGAAAGACAAGTATGCCTATCACCTGATCAAGCAGAATGTGCAAGATGTCATGCTAGGACAGCTCAACACAGTCAAGACATCAAAAGAAGCATGGGATATGTTCGCAGCTCTCTACGAGTCCAAGAACACATCCAGGATTCTCACCCTGAGAAACCAGATCAACCAGAGTTTCCGCAACAGCAGTGAAACCGGTCATGCTTATGTACTCCGCATCAAAGACTACAACAATCAACTTGCAGCAGCAGGAGAGACTATGAATCCCGCAGAAATGGTTCAAGTAATCCTGAATGGACTAGGAGAAGGATATGAGAATCTGGTCCAGAGTATTGCCTTTCAACGGCAAATTCCAACACTTGAAGAACTTTAGTCAGTTCTACTTGGTGAAGACTCAGGACTCAGGCCATTCAAGCACGTAAAGGTCATTCTAATGATCAGGCATTCACCGCTTCAGACAGAAGCAGAGGAAAAGGCAGAAACAGAGGTAGATCATATCAGAAAAGTGGTCATCATCATCAACAAAATCAAAATTAGCATCAGCATCAGCAGCATCCTCAGCAACATCAAAATCAGCAAAGAGGAAATCATTCCAACCGAGGAAGATTCCAAGGACGAGGGAATGCATCCACCAATGTGTCAAACATTCAATGCAACTATTGTCACAAATTTGGACACTATGAAAGAGATTGCCGCAAGAAGCAGTATGACCAAGGCGGTCAATCCAGCAGTAATCGAGGGAATTCCCGAGGAAGAGGAAATCATCGTGGTGGACATTCTAGTCACAGTCATTTTGCAAATGAACATGGAAATATGTTTCTTGCAAGTGAGGAATTGCATCAGACTGATACAATGCACCTAGACACTGATTTCAATCCCAAAGAGGATTTCAGTTATCAAGTCGACCAAGTGGAACAGGATCCTTGGTACATAGACAGCGGTGCATTATCTCATATGACAAATCATCAGGAATGGTTCACAGAAATGAAGCCATTAGAAGGTCAAAAGAATGTCATCTACACAGCAGACAATACATCGAATCCTGTTCAAGGGACAGGTGTTATCCCTATGAATAATTTCACTGGTACAAAAGGATTAGTCAAAGATGTGCTCTATGTTCCGAAGCTCAGCAAGAACCTTTTGTCAGTAGGTCAAATGACGGAACACAACTACAAAGTCATCTTCGACGGTGATGAATGCACTATCAGAGACAAATCCAAAAGAGGTCAGCTAGTAGCAAAAGGTGTCAAGGAAGGACGCTTATACAGGATGCTAGCTACAGTACCAGATAAACATGCCATGTCAGCTCAAATGCAACAGATGCCACTATCTGCAAAATGGCACAAGAGATATGGTCATGTCAACTTCAAGTACTTGTTAGATCTAAGGAATCAAAATATGGCAATTGGGATTCCAAAGCTACAGTTTCTTGGAAAAGTTTGTGAAGCATGTTGCTTCGGCAAACAAAAGCGAACCAACTTTGTCAGAAGTACCTCTCGTGCACGAGGTATTCTTGATTTAATTCATACAGATGTATGGGGTTATGCCCAGACCCGCAGCATCAATGGTTCACTTTATTACTTGACCTTCATCGACGACTACAGCAGATATTGTTGGGTCTACTTTCTGAAAGAGAAATCTGAAGTGTTTGCCAGATTTCAAGAATTCAAAGCCATGGTAGAAAACCAAACAGGCAGAAAGATCAAGGTCATGAGATCAGACAGAGGAGGTGAATACATGTCTTCAGCCTTCATGAACTTTTGCAAAACTCACGGCATTCGAAGACAATTCACATGTGCAGATACTCCTCAGCAAAATGCAATAGCTGAAAGGAAGAATGGGACTTTAGCAGATAGTGCTAGAGCAATGCTTAGTGAAAAGCATCTTCCGAATCAGTATTGGGCAGAAGCAATAGCTACAGCTAACTACTTGCTTAATCGGCTTCCTACCGAACCGATACAAGGAATGACTCCTTATGAAGCATTCACTGGACACAAGCCACGCATTGGGCATCTCCGCATATTTGGTTGCATAGCATATGCCCACATACATGATGATCATCACAGGAAATTGGATGCGAAGTCACGCAAATGCATCATGGTTGGCTACAGTGAAGAAAGTAAAGCATACAAATTGTATGATCCCATCAACCGCAAAGTCATTATCTCCAGAGATGTAATCTTCGATGAGGAATCAGAATGGAAAACCTCACCTACACAGGAGATAGAAGCATCGACTTCACAGTCATCTACAGAACATGTTGATGAAGAAGAGCAAGAATTGCCAGCAACACCCCAATCAGCGTCACAGCAGCTCAGACGGTCTACTAGGGAAAGTAGACCACCAGCCAGATTGACATATGCTCAGAAAGGCAAAGCAATTCAGGTGGAAACCACCAACTATGCTCTTATGACTACCATCATGGCTACAGAAGAGCCAGTGTACTTCGAAGACGCAGTAGATAAGCCAGAATGGCAAACTGCAATGAATGAAGAAATGGATGCTTTGTATAAAAATAACACTTGGGTATTATGCGACCTTCCACCAGGAAAGAAGGCCATAGCCAACAAATGGGTATACAAAGTGAAGTACAATCCAGATGGCAGTATTCAGAGATACAAAGCCAGATTAGTTGCAAAAGGATTTGCACAACAATATGGCCAAGATTATGATGAGACTTATGCTCCAGTAGCAAAGATGGATTCCATACGGTTCTTGATATCACTAGTGACACTCAGTAAATGGAATGTGTATCAGCTCGATGTCAAGAATGCATTTCTCAATGGTTATCTAGACGAGGAAGTCTACATGCAACAACCAGCAGGTTATGTTGAACCAGGACAAGAGAACAAGGTTTGCCATCTCAAGAAAAGTCTCTATGGCTTAAAGCAAGCACCCAGAAGTTGGTACAGCAGAATTGACAAATATTTTGCTGATCTGGGATACATGAAGTCCAATGCCGATCATACTCTCTACTACAAAGTTCAAGGGGAAGATATCACTATTGCACTTTTGTACGTAGATGATCTGATTGTGACAGGAAGCAAGGATAGCTTCATCAGAAAGCTAAAACAAGACTTATCTGCAGAGTTCGACATGAAAGATCTTGGACTTATGCACTATTGTCTTGGAATTGAGTTCTGGAGAGATTCAGATAGCACATTCATGAGTCAGCTCAAGTATGTTGACAGTCTCCTAAAAAAGTTTCATATGGCAGATTGCAAGATTGTAGCCACTCCCATGGAACAGAGTTTGAAACTTACTAAAGATTCAGAAAAGCCTACAGTCAATGACAGATACTACAGGCAACTCATTGGATCTCTTATATATCTGACAATCACACGGCCAGATATTTGTTATGCAGTAAGCTCACTAGCACAGTTTATGGCAAATCCAAAACAGTCTCACTGGAATGCAGCCAAAAGAGTCTTGAGATACATCAGAGGTACAAGACAATTTGGGATAGAATACAGAGGAAGTCATCCACGGTTGCATGGATACTGTGACAGTGACTATGCTGGAGATCATGAGACCAGGAGATCGACACAGGGATATGCATTTTTCCTTGGTCAAGGTGCTATATCATGGTTGTCAAACAAACAGCCAACTGTTTCTTTGTCTTCGACTGAAGCAGAATATAGAGCACTCACTACAGGTGCATGTGAGGCTATATGGCTCAGAAGACTATTGTCAGAAACAGATTACTTTGATGAATCAAAGCCAACAACAATATACTGTGATAATCAATCGGCTCAAGCATTGGCTAAAAATCCAGTATATCACTCCAGAACAAAGCACATTGATGTCAGAGAGCACTTCATCAGAGAAAGAGTGTTACTTGGTGACATCACACTGCAGCATTGTGATAGCAAAGAAAATGTTGCAGACATCTTTACCAAACCACTCGGTAAAGAGCTATTCGAGAAACACCGACTAGCTCTTGGTTTGATGCAGAGGAAGGACATTCCCATTAAAGGGGTGTGATGGAATGTAATGCTCAGTCCTTCTTCGATTCCCCAGAATCATCATCTTGAGGGAAGGCCTACTTCATGATGTTGATCTTGAGGGAAGGTGTTGAGAGTTCACGCTCAACATCATGTGATCATGTGTGCATAGCACCATCACGTGATCATATGTGCATAGCACTAACCTTATAGAGTGCTATAAAGGAAAGGGTTAGATCCCCTAACCCTAACCCTAAAAGGGTTTGTATATATTCTATTTTTTCAACTGATTCTAGTGTACAGTTAGTCATTTGTGGTGTGCTCTCTAGCTGTGCCCTCTCTCCTCATCTCCACTCTTCTCCTCTCCCCTCTTCATATTTTGTCAGGCCATAGTAAACAAATGGGTATACAAAGTGAAGTACAATCCAGATGGCAGTATTCAAAGATACAAAGCTAGATTAGTTGCAAAAGGGTTTGCACAGCAATATGGTCAAGATTATGATGAGACTTATGCTCCAGTAGCAAAGATGGATTCCATACGGTTCTTGATATCACTAGCGACACTCAGTAAATGGAATGTGTATCAGCTCGATGTCAAGAATGCATTTCTCAATGGTTATCTAGACGAGGAAGTCTACATGCAACAACCAGCAGGTTATGTTGAACCAGGACAAGAGAACAAGGTTTGCCATCTCAAGAAAAGTCTCTATGGCTTAAAACAAGCACCCAAAATTTGGTACAGTAGAATCGACAAGTATTTTGCTGATTTGGGATACATGAAATCCAATGCAGAGCATACTCTCTACTACAAATTTTAAGGGGAAGACATTACTATTGCACTTTTGTACGTAGATGATCTAATTGTGACAGGAAGCAAGGATAGCTTCATTAGAAAATTAAAACAAGACTTATCTGTAGAGTTCGACATGAAAGATCTTGGACTTATGCACTATTGTCTTGGAATTGAGTTTTGGAGAGATTCAGATAGCACATTCATGAGTCAGCTCAAGTATGTTGACAGTCTCCTGAAGAAGTTTCATATGGCAGATTGCAAGATTGCAGGCACTCCCATGGAACAAAGTTTGAAACTTAATAAAGATTCAGAAAAGCCTACATTCAATGATAGATACTACAGGCAGCTCATTGGATCTCTTATATATCTGAAAATCACACAGCCATATATTTGTTATGTAGTAAGCTCATTAGCACAATTTATGGCAAATCCAAAATAGTCTCATTGGAATGCAGCCAAAAGAGTCTTGAGATACATCAGAGGTACAAGATAGTTTGGGATAGAGTATAGAGGAAGTCATCCACAGTTGCATGGATACTGTGACAGTGACTATGCCGGAGATCATGAGACCAGGATATCAACACATGGATATGTATTTTTCCTTGGTCAAGGTGCTATATCATGGTTGTCAAACAAACAACCAACTGTTTCTTTGTCTTCGACTGAAGCAAAATATAGAGCACTCACTACAGGTGCATGTGAGGCTATATGGCTCAGAAGACTATTGTCAGAAACATATTACTTTGATGAGTCAAAGCCAACAATAATATACTGTGATAATCAATCGGCTCAAGCATTGGCCAAGAATCCAGTATATCTCTCCAGGACAAAGCACATTGATGTCAAAGAGCACTTCTTCAGAGAAAGAGTGTTACTTGGTGACATCATATTGTAGCATTGTGATAGCAAAGAAAATGTTGCAGACATCTTTACCAAACCACTTGGTAAAGAGCTATTTGAGAAACAACGACTAGCTCTTGGTTTGACACAGAGGAAGACATTCCCATTAAATGGGTGTGATGGAATGTAATGCTCAGTCCTTCTTCGATTCCCCAAAATCATCATCTTGAGGGAAGGCCTACTTCATGATGTTGATCTTGAGGGAAGGTGTTGAGAGTTCACACTCAACATCATGTGATCATGTGTGCATAGCACCATCATGTGATCATATGTGCATAGCACTAACCCAATAGAGTGCTATAAAGGAAAGGGTTAGATCCCCTAACCCTAACCCTAAATGGGTTTTTATACATTCTATTTTTTCAACTAAATCTAGTGTACAGTTAGTCATTTGTGGTGTGCTCTCTAGGTGTGCCCTCTCTCCTCATCTCCACTCTTCTCCTCTCCCCTCTTCATATTTTGTCACCCTCACCCCTTAAACCATTTGTGGTTCAAACCCCAGGCATGAGGCTCAAAACCTAGAGTGGCGAGGCTTAACTCCTGCGAGACACTCAACGGCAACCTTGCACGTTACTTGGATGCTTTTGCCTCGGGATATTTGGGGATCAAATTCCTTGAGTTTGAGTTGTACTCCTTTCATGCCTATTTTTATTGGCGTGGCTATTTCCATGGATGTAGACATGAAATGTGCATGTTGCCTACAATCTTTGGTCTTGGGTGCTAGCAGGAACATACAACCTGTGATTGGAATCCTTGGACTTTGGGTATTTGGGGTTCAAACTCCTGAAGCTTGTCCATTGAAGTAGATCATGCAGCGTGATCACCTCTAATCACTGAGTACCCTACATTCGGCGACTGTGCTTTGTGGATGTTAACATGACCCCTTTCCTATTCGTGATCCCTCGAGTCAGCCGCGCTGGAGGAGGTTGGTGGTGAGGACTGTCTGTAGGACGGCGTAGGAGTCCAGTTGTCATGGGGTGAGGCGAGCGAGGTACAAGCAATACTTCCAAAAATGGGTGGCGTGCATATCCTTATATGTGCGAATGTGATGTCAGTGGAGATTGTGGATGCAGAGGTAGAGGCGGAGGTCCTGGAATTGCATAGGACCAATGTCGGGCTTGAAGACACTCGTTTAGATTATGGAGGTAGTTGTCGATGGAGCGACTGTGGCCGGGGAGATTGCCGAGGAGTAAGCGGAGGAGGCGAATGAAATGTGCAGCTAGTATGACGGCTAGATCTGGAATTGAACTATACGTGTCATTGAATGATTGGAGGCGAAAGCAAAATCACTTGTGAGTCATGTCTTTTGGAAAGTTGTACAACACATTTGGGTCCTGCTCCTAGAGTTCTCTGAATTTGGCCCAAGTCCATCGTCATTCCATTGGCATATACAGTGGGTGGACTCAACGATCGATGGGTGCACTGTGGTAGTAGTGCCAAAATTTCTCCAACTTTAAGAAGAGGAGTCGCCATTGTGGCTATAGATCGACATTCGCATCAGTCATTGGGACTGGAGCGTCGAGGGCGACGAGGCTCTATCCTCCTCTTGTACACTTTGGATACGTGCATCGCCAATCATCGAAGGCCTACATGATGAACTGTGTGAGGGGGCATACCTCAAGGACTTTGTAGAGATGGAGGTGGGAGCCCTCGAACTGGCTCTTCCAATGATGCATTAGCACACTTTTTGGTAGCTCTTGAAAGGATTGTAAGTCACGGGGGGACGCAAGTGGGGATGGCTGAGCATCGTCATCTGCAATGGGCATGGTGGGCTCCGGCTCTGCTATGGTGTTGGCATTGTTGCATTGGCTTCCTGTACAAAGTTGGCTGCCTTGAGTAGCGTGTTGAAGGATGCATCAGGAAGGTCGACTAGAGCAATAGAAGAGATGGACGGGAGGTCCCGTGCTATGCGGTGGTGGTGTTATAGGCATTAGATGAATACTCGGGCAGTGTTGTCTGAGGGAGGGGAGGTTGGGCAGCTTGTTGGGTGGGTTGGGTAGGATCTAGAGGAGGCGGTGATGGGATTTTGGCAGGGTAGGCGGTAGTACTAAAGAGAGTCACATGGCTTTGTTTCCCTCTTCCTCGATGACTTCCTCGGGGTAGGCTACATGAATTGTCTCAAAATTGCTCACCAAGGACTCAAGTGAGTCTTGGAGAGCCTGTAGCACCCTATTGAAGAGAATTATTATGCTGAGGGGGTGGTAGGTTGTGGACTGGTAGGCTGCAAGGCGCCCTTGAGATTGGACTACAGAGGCTCGACCATAGATCTGCATCCAATTGATGTCTTCTTGTAGACTTTCGAGTGTGCAGACCCATGGCATGAGTTCCTCAGGCTTTGTGATTTGCATCACTTCATCATCTGTTGGATAATTAAGGGACTCAGTGATGATGTAGCACCATGCTTGAAAATTGAGGAGGATGGGATGGGCGGCTAAGGTCTGGAGATCGGAGATGTAGAGAAGAGATAGAAAAGTGGGTTGGAGATCTAAAGAAAAGTATGACATGGCTAAGATGGGGCGGTAGTGGTTGAGGTTACGGCGGATAGTCTGGAGGACCTTAGGAGGAAGAAAAGTAGTGAGGTCTAGGTGGTAGATGAGGTTTGTGCACGGAGTGCATCGAAGTGCATTTGGAGGGTCTGGGGGATGGTGCGTGGTGCAAGTGTGTATGTGGCAAATTGTGCGGAGACCTCCCTATACATTCAAAACTCCTGTTGCTCTCGATCTTCCAAGCTTGAATCCTCTATTTGGCTTGGGGCATGTTGGCATTCATTCTCGGCTTGGAGGGAAACCGTAAGTTCCCTTTCTTGTGCCAGGAGTTCCTATAGAGATCAGATCTACTGTCGTCCGCTGGTGCTCTTGTGATTGGGCGTACTGTGCCTCTGCCTCCACTTTTTGTTCCAGCATTGTTTGCAGGCTTGACTCTGCCTTGTCAGCCTGATCCATGAGCATTTGGACCAAGGATTCACTTCTGGCGAGGTCATCTTGGAGCTATGTAATGGCTAGCTCAAGCTGGTTAGCTTTGGCTCAGTACTCCTCTGCTCTTTGTACTACTGCTTGGTCCGCGGCTTGGGTTGCAACCATTACGGATTGGCTGTCATGTGTGGAGAGCTCTTGAAGGAGACTAGCTAATAGCTATGAGGCTTGTTCCTGCCTCCTCTGCAAAATTGTGCGGGTGACCTGTGGGAGTTGTGCCATGGCTTCAAAGAGGTGCTGTTCCATCAGGTCCGCACTTGATAACTGCTCGACTGACATGTGGCTATAGCCACCTGATGCCCTGTATTGGGGTGCGCTACAAAACTATAAGGCCTCTGCTAGGCCTACCCATGGAGAGGAAGAGGTGCTGGTGGCGAAGTATGTGGTCTCCTAGGTGGTGGTGGAGATTGAGACATAGGGCGTAGCAGTGGGAGTGGTCGGCATGGCTTGGGCCCTTGGATGGATGCCAATGATGAGACTGTTTCGTCACCTTGGAGGTCTTCGATGAGAATGGGCTCCTCTTGAACCCATTTGCCTTTGTTTTTAGAATCCGTCTACTGAAGTCACAATTGTTGGTGCATGAATTCTTGCATCTGGCAGTCCTTGTATATTCTGAGCATCTACACTGCCCTTGTGGCAGATTTTTTGGCTGGCCCGAAGCTGACTGGTTGGGTGCTGATGCAACAAGTAGTAGAGAACTGGCATGTACAGCATGGGATTGCCGATTACTTCCTCATGTGTGTTGAGGTCGTCCCTCATTTGGGTGCAGAAGTAGTCTGCCTAATTGGTCTCCTGAGGCTCCACAAGGCATAGCAGGGTATTTGGCACGATGGACTGATGATGGTCCATGTGCTTGACTTGTGTGAGCCATTGCAAGGCTCTTGTTGGCCTTTCCACCTCAAGCTTGTGAATGGCATTGAACTAGAGTCGGCCCTTACTCTTCTAGCAGTCATAGTAACAGACCATTTTGAGGGCATCAAGCTTTTTCTTTTTGGAGTACTTCTCACCGATGACCGAGAGGTTGAAGGCTTCCTGTACCAAGTCCTGATTGATTTGGTAGTGGTGGGGATTGCTTGCTGCATCTCACAGGACGCCAACAAAGGTGTTGCTATTGTATGCCTAGAGGAATTTCGCTAGCAGCTTCATGTTTAGGTGGCATGGGAGGCGGTCGCAGCCACTCTGATCAAGCCAACAATTCTGAGTGCATCCTCCACCACTGGTTCTTTCAATGCTACATATGCTACCGTGGTATGGTAGTGGAGGGTGTAGTCATGGTCCTTGTATGCAAAGCATGAGTGCACAATGCATGCGTCTAGTTCTTGGAGCCATGCTTCTCCAAGTGGTGAATGCGCTTGGGAGTGCATGACCTTGTACTCGCCTTTGGATGGCATTGGGGTGCAATTTCTTGATCTCGAGGGAGGCGTCCCTGTTGCTGTCGTACCCTCCTGAGTGGCTTGCCTAGTGGATATTTCTTCTTTCCCTTGCAAATCTTCCAAGGGGATCTCAGAAGGCATGCAGATTGTGGTGGTAGACAGAGTACTTTAGGAATCTGAGGAGCCAATGGCCTATGGGACTCCTATGGGATTGGGCGAGGGTGGAGTCCCAAGTCTGATTCTAACTTGAAGAACTCGTGTTCAGGATCCATCGGACATAGGGATGGCAGTTGAGTGATGAGGGAGCTGGTGGATGATGAAGAGCAAGAGGACATAAAACAGGCTGTTCTGGATGGCAATGGAAGAGGATAGGAAACTATGATAATTCTAGGTAAATTTTGCAAGAGTTTGGGGGCAACTACTATGGTGATGACCTGGTGAGATAAGCATGTTTATATAGATTTTACATCCCCATGGCCGGCGGGATATAGGTACAGCAATGGTTGGCAGTGTAAATAGATGGCGACAGTTGGTGCGGTAAGTCGATGGTGACGGTCAGTGCAGTAGGTTGATGGCAATGGTTGGTGCAATGTGGCAAAGACCACAACCTGCATATTATGAGATGGCAACGGTTGGTGCGATCTGATGGTGGCGATGGGTGGTGGGTATTTCTTTGGTGATGATCGATGGGATACTTCTTGGGCGACGACCGACGTTATCTAGTGATGATGGTGGTTGATGGGATGTTGGGATCGCGATGGTCAGTGGGATGCTGGGATCGCGATGGTCGGTGGGATGCTAGGATCCCGACGGTCAGTGGGATGCTGGGATCATAACAGTCGGCGAGATGCTTCTATGGCGATGACCGATGAGATACTAACTATGTAAAGGAGTAAAAGAAAGAGAGAGAGTGGTGTGGGGTGTGAAGGGGGGGAAAAGAGTGAGTGAGTAGAGTGCACTTGTGTAGTGCGAGTGTGATTGTGAGGTCAGCGTGCAAGATAATGAATAAATGCAAAAATGGACGACTGATTCTAATCACCTAGTGCTGACCACTGGTGTGTGTGTTCGGCAGGAACTAGTGGGCTGTCGATGCGTCAGGTGAGATGCCTACCATACTGAATCACCTAGACCTGGACTCGATGATTATGAGGAATGTAGTGTGGATAGATGTTGTACTACTGCATAGCATGTAAGGAGCCACATAGAGTATGTGTCCAGCTTGTTTTTTACCCTGGACGCCAAGGGCGCTTTTGCATTAGGCTTAGTTATTGCAGCATGGTCCATCTTCTTGGGGGAATCGAGTTCTTGTGGATTCACCCTTGGTGTAGACCCTTGCTTTCGTGAGTAGGTCACTACTGTCGGAGGGGGTATGTTCGCAACAATTACTTTCGAGGGTTTGCCCTTAGAGGGGGGTTCATGTGTAACACCTCGCAAGGGGGGGTCAGTTCTTTCTGGCCCCCTAGCTATCCTTGGTGACATTTGTGTTGAGGAAAACTACTCGCGAGAGTAGTGTGTAGTATCTTGGGGCTGGCCTACTTCATTCGGTTCGTCGGTAGGTTCTTGTGGTGCTATATCTCAGGGAGGCACAAGTTCTTAAGTTGCTGCCTTTGGAACCTTCAAGGCTTGCACCATCGACTTTGGGACCCAAGCAACCTTCTTGCCTTGGCTGCCCAAGTGGTTGGTGTTGATCGAGCTATTGGAGGGGTGTGGCGGTGGATGAGGTGGGGGCACGGGTTGGTAGTGTGGTCTCCTTCTTCTAACGGATGGTTTTGGAAGAGACGTCCCTAACGTGACTAGTGCCTTTTGTGCTGCCTTGACTTCCTCTGGAAGTTGGGTCTAATCAAAGTGATGTTAGGCATAGAGGATAGCATCTTGTACTTGTTGTTCACGAATTTTTTGAGTGAGGGATGGTGGCATTGACGGAGTGGGCAATGGCACCGATTTACCACTGCAGCTAGCTTTCTTTTCCCTTCGAGCTAGGACTTTTGGTAGGGTATTGAAGGTGGTTGAGGCTCCTGGTATGCCCTATTGTGTAGCTTCGTTCTCATGGATTGACGAGGGTGGAATTAAAGAAGTAGGACGGGGTCCACACAGTGGGACTACCGTCGTTTGGCCACCATTGGTGAGTGAAGTAGTCCAGGGATGCAGTCGATTTGACAGTTCATGGTGTAGTACCAGGTTCTTCCTAGTATAATCTATTCTTCGGTCGCTTCTATGGAGAGAACATAAAATCATATATCCACTGCCTGGCGAAAAACCGTTAGACTTAAATTCACAAAACCCAAAGTTTGTAAGAGTTGGCCATTTATAGCTCTTATTGAAGCGATGGTGAGGGTCAGGGGTACCTATAGCTTTTCCCATACCTCATGGGAGAGGAAGCTGTGGTCGCTCTTGATCCATGAGTGCTGTGATGTGCATGCGTGGGACCTACAGTTGAACAAGCAACCTGGCTAGCTCCACTGTTAGCTCATCCGTTAGTTGCATCTGTTCAATCATTGCCTTAAGCAGTGTCATTTGCCTACACTGTCAAAGCTTAGTATTGCAGATTCTGGCTTCCTCGATGGCCTGGCGTTTCATCCAGGCAACCTCGGCCTTGAGTTCTTTTTCTCTATGCATGGCTTGAAGAGTGGAGAGAGTGAGTGGGTTGTAGTATTTTTTTAATTTGCTGCCATTAAGGTAGCCATCCATTCATGTGCCATCAAGGGTGGCTATTCGAAATGGCCCTTGGGGAGTGATCTTGACTACACAGTAGGGACCCATACCTCGATACTTTAGCTTGCGTTTAGTATTACAGACACTGTATAGGAGTGCCAAATCTCCTTCTGCCAAGTCCTTGTTCTTGAGGTTACGGTCAAACCACTTTTTTCGTTGGGCCTTTTCTACTCGGAGAGAGTAGGTTGCACGCAACCTTGTCTCTTCTAGCCTTTCGAGGTCAACTAGCCGTTCTGCTAGCACGTTCTTTGTGAGTCTTTCCTTAATGGTAAGATGAAGGCTAGGCACTACATACTCCATTGGCATTACTGCCTCCACCCCGAAGGCTAGGCTGAAGGGGGTACAGTGCATGGCCACTTTGTAGGAGGTCCTGTAGGCCCATAATGCTACTATGAGATTATGCTCCCAGTCAGTATGACTGGCTTCTACTATATAGGTGATGAAAGGAACACTACCTATTCCCTCCTCTAGACACTTTAAAAGAAGATCTGGGATCCATAGATTTGTGGAATAATTTGTCAACCACATATAAAAGTGATGCCACCAACGACTTATCAAAGCTCTACTGCTCACATTTCCTCTTTAGAAAAAATTGTTCACCTACTAGTGATGCTCTTCTAGTGGATGTTTATTTCAAAGTTTATCTATTATTTAAACATTTCTCATTCCTACTCTAAATTGTCTACTCTTCACTATGGAAAGGGGTGTTGTAAATATCTTCTACACACACACACACACACACACATACACACTTACCATGTTTTACACATGCATGCACTCTTGATGGCTACACAAATTGCCCTAGCGTGTTTCTCCACCAATCTTTTAAATGATCTTTCTACTGATAATGTTCAATTTTTAAAGTGATATTTTTTGGTTTCTACCACGTTACTTTTGTAACCTCCCTGGAGGTTGGTTGAGCTTTTTTATTTTAAATACCTCTTTTAATTGGTGGTCTTTTTTTAATGGTTCACACACACATACCCCATTCTCCCCCTTCCCCATCTTTTAATTTTTACACTTATGTTCTTTTTTTTTGCCCGCCTTTTATCTTGGCTTTTTACTTATAAAATTCACACCTCTTTTATTCACTATTTCTTTAATTATTAATTATTTATTAGCAGTATAGGTTGTGCTTATAAGCATTGTATATTTATTTCCCCCTATTTTTACATACTCACACACAAATATTTACTTTCTTTGCCACTCACTTTGAAGCTATAAAAACCCTTCTTTTCACATTTTACACAACCCTCACTATCCCCAATGTAAACCCCCTTCTCACTCTACCTCTCCTTAACCCTACTAAACCTAACCTCTCCTTACACCTTGCGACCACCCCACATTTTCTTCCCTTACTTGGCATGGCAAATCATCGGCTCAAAGAAATATCCCTTCATAATGCCATTACCTCTCTTTTAAATGTCACCTTCTTTGTCATCTTGCTCCGTAGTACTCCTAGATGACCTCAAAAGGTTATTTTGCTCTTTGTATCACTGTATCTCTTGTGGTCATTCCTCCTCTTGGGCTGCCCTTTCTATTACACGAACTCTCAAGTTCACTTGCAGTCGACCACTTCTCTTCCACCTTTTTCTCATTCTCCCTCATCCATTTCCCGTGTCGCATGTCAATTGTTCTCTCACTACTCTAGCATGTTGGTGGACACCTCGGCTCTTTCTCTTGCTGTTGTTTCATGTTCTCTTGATGGGTTCGCTTTTATGATCAGAGTTACAAAGCTGCTCCTCAAGTTCAAGTTCGATGGCACTTGGCTGTTCATGACTACTCGCCTTTTCCAAAGTACAATTCTTGACTATGCCTTCACACAAGTTCATGGCCACTTCTCTTCTTTGTTTGGTGCTTGTACAATAGTTGGCTATTCCAATGTGCTGCTCCTCATGTCTTCATGTCTCTTGGCTTCCTAGCTCTTGGTGCCTTCTCTTTGATTTACTTCCTGCATTGTCTTTCTTCATGTTCATGATCATATGGCTCCTATTGCCTTCTCTTTAATTTGCATGTAGTCGTGATCCTTCCACCAAGATATGGACTGACTCTCCTTGCACGAACCATGCTTCCCTTCCTAGCCATGGTTTAAACATGTATTGGCACTTTATCTATTGCAATCACTTGCATTAGAACTTGGTTACACATTGCTTTGGAACTTTAGGAACTTGATTTCTCTGACTTACGTTTAGTAGAGGCCGCAAACCTCTTAATAGTCGACCACTTCCACTTTAGTGCATGCTTTATCTCGCCATGCATTATGCGTTCTCAAAAATCCTTTGCTTAGTGAATAGATGGGTCACTTTCTACGAACTCTCTTCACTTACATTAGCTAGAAGAAGGCACTTAGATACAGAGCGATTGCTCGCTTCCTTGCATGTATCGCATTGTTGCATACCCCGTCGTTGCGGTTTTTTATTTATTTTCTAATATAATTTATATATATATTTATTTGCAGTTTTCTCTCTCTCTCTGTATATATATATATATATTTATTTAACTCTACTTCTTCATTTTCCCTAGCAATGATAATAAATAATTTCCTTGATAGATGTTGCGGAGACCCCCCTCACTTGACTCATTTTAACTCATTTAAGTCTTAAAAAAAGGGGGGGTGGAAACTATCCACCATTTACTCTTTTCCAAAACCTATAAGTATTTTTTTAAAAATTCATGTGGTTAATTCTATTCATGATAGGTGATTGATTTTAGTTTTCCCTTGATGTATATTTTATAATGGAAATTTCCTTCATTAAATTAATTGCTTCATTCTTTTCATTCGCTCTTTTTGTGCTTTAGCTAGTTTGGTTTTACTTCCTTTTCCTTGACTAGAGCATGGGTGTGGAATACCCCCCATGACTTTAATTAATTTTTATTTAAATCATTAACTAAGGATGTGGACTGTCCTCAGTTTTTGAGATTTAAGTTTTCTCATTTGGGCTTGGAGTACCCCCATTAACTTTTAATATGTTTCAATAATAGTTTCCATTAATTTCCAATATTTTGTTCTTAAAAAATTCTAATTTCTCATTAATTCCTCATTTTCCTCATTTAATTATTGTCAAACTATATGTTCCTCATTTATTTCCTCGACAAATTATTTTATTTACTAAGTAAGTTAGGCATTTTTTGGATTCCCCCCTTAAATAGTTCGGCACCTAGTTGTTTAACTACTGTAAATTTTTGGATTTTCCCCTTAAATAGTTGGGTACCTAGTTGTATAACTACTGTTAGGCTTTTTTACAAGTGATTTGATTCCCCCCTTAAATAGTTGGGCACCTAGTTGTATAACTACTGAAAGTTTTTGTTAACCAAACCCCCTTTGTCACCTTCACTTTTTAGTCTCTAGAACTATATTTTAAGATCTATTTGGCTTTAAATTGTAAACCCCCTCTATATGGCATTGACTTCCTATGTATGATCATAAAATCACTAGTCAGGATTGCTATCATTTCATTGAGGAAGTGAGTTCCTCGATCGTTGACTAACTCCAATGGACATCCGAACCACATAATGACTTGTTCATATAAGAATTTGGCGGTGGATCTTGCATCAGCCTTCATTGTGGCTCATCCTTCTACCCACTTAGTGAAGTAATCGGTGGCCAAGATGATGTATCTAGCCCCCATCCCCTTAGCTGCTAGGCTTATGGGTGCAATGAAATCAATGCCCCATTTTTTGAAGGGTTGATTGGTCAGGATTCTGGTCAAGGGCATCATGACAGCCTTGTGTGGGATTTGGATACGCTAGCAGGGGTCACATCGTTTGATGAATTCGGCCACATCTCCGAAGAGTGTCGGCCACCAAAGACCAGCTTGCAGTACTTTACGTGCTGTAACATCAGTGGATAAAATGACCACCAGCAATTCCTGAGTGGGCTTCTTCAAGAATATCGATGTATTCGTGTTCGCACACACATATTTGCAGGATGCCATCCTTGCCCATGTGGTATAGTTGACAGGCTATTGGTTGATATGGCCTGGATCCTTAATTAGTTTGTGGGCTCTATCCTTCTTAAGGGCATGGACTAGGGGTAATCCGTTGGGCAAGTAGTGGCCGATTTCGATGGCCCATTCAGGAATGATGTTGAGGAAGAAGAGAGAAGCATTTAGGAGATCATCATCTACTCCCATTGGGGCTTCATCGTTTGGGATCCTCGATAGGTGGTCGGCCAAGACGTGGGTTTTCCCTTTACGTATGGCGACTGTGAAGTCGAAATCTAGAATGATTAACATCCACCTGGTGATGCGTCCACTCATGCAGGGTTTGTTGACCAAGTATAGCAATGCTTGATGGTCCACGAAGAAGACAAACTTGTTAGCCAACAAGTAGTGCTTGAACTTCTTGACTGCATAGACCATGGCGAGGTCTTCCCTCTTGGTTGTGGTGTAGTTAACCTCGGCCTTGTTTAGTTGATGGCTCGCAAAGTATATCGGGTAATCTAAATTATGCTCCCCGGGTTGGGCTAGCACGCATCCGATGGCAAAGTTAGAGGCATCAATATGGACATGGAATATTAAATTCTAGTCGGGTGACCTCAACACTGGTGCGGTGGCTAGAGCTAGTCTGAGGGTTTCAAAGGATGTTTGGCATTCCTCGGTCCACTCAAAGGATACTAGTAGTTTGTATAATGGGTAGGCTATGTTCGCATAGAACAAGATGAATCTCCTGTAATAGTCCATGTGGCCAGTAAATCATTGGACTCCCTTGGCATTGGTGGGGGGTGGTAACTCCAAATTGAGTTTGATTTTATTATGGTCCATAGAGATTCCATTCCGAGACACGCTATGGCCCAGGATGACACCATGTTTGACCCAAAATTGGCACTTAAGAGGATTGAGGTATATGCGGTATAAGTGGCATTTCTCGAGGATGAGCTTGAGGCACTTTAGGTGGTCATCCCACTTTGAGTTCACGCAGATGTCATCCAAGAAGTCTTCCACAAAGTCTTTCCAATACTCTTTTAATACCATGATCATCATCCGTTGGAAGGTAGTAGGGGCATTGGTTAATCTGAATATCATCACCCTTGCTGCCCCATTCAGTTGCGAAGGTGGTCTTATGTTAATCCTTTGGGGCAATCGACACTTGGTTGTAACCTAAAAATCCATCTAGGAAGCTATACGCTTCCTTTCCGGCCAATCTTTCTAGAACATGTTCTGTGAATGGCAAGGGGTAGTGGTCACATCTCGTGGCCACATTAACCTTTTTCAAATCCACGCATAGTCTAATTTTTCCATTTTTCTTTAGGACTATCACAATGGGTGATACCCTGTCTCTATGCACATGGACTCTTTGTATCTTCTCCACATTTGTGTTTTATGCTACTTTGCATTTATTGATTGGGTTGTGTACTTTGCTGTTTGTTTTCTAGCATGAATGAACGTGCCATTATCAAACCCAGTCTAAGGGACATACTCATAAATGCACACAACATTTGTGAGTGTGACTCTATGGTGTTTATGAGAACATTGTCTTCGAGTGAGATCAAATCAATAGAGAATTGGAGGGCTCAAGAGATTAAAGGGAAGAAGCCATGGTTTCCATTGACAAGAGGTTATCTAGCAAGGCTCATCTTCCAGGTAGAATGTTGCATTTGTATTGATGCTTACATCTTTATCACTCCTTTACTTTCTCTAATTGGAACTTATGTATGTAGGTTGAGTACAATACAGAGCTTAAAAAAGCAATGGACAAAATATCTACAAAGCTACATTTAGATCAAAGGGGAGAGGTAGAAGGAAAGCAGCGTACCATAATTCAAAAGAGAATTGTTGATAGGATGGGAAAGGTGTGAATTGAATTTTCTATACTTTGTTGCATTTATTTTGAAGTTAAGTGACTGACATGTCATCTTTGGATAGGTGTTGAATTATATAGATCCTGGTCTTGGAGAGGCTTGGTTGGAAAAGTTGTTTGCCTTGCGCTTTGATGGTACGGACTCTTGCGTGACATTGGAGAAGCTCCAACTCATTGCAAAGTCTGATTTGAGATTAGAAAAAAAAAATATTTTCCTTTCTTTGTTAGAAGCCACTAAACCTATGTGAGACATGTACTTCATGCCTGTGGGTGACCTTGAGTACAGAGAGTGTGTTTCTTCTACCAATACAAATCATCTTTCATGGTGTTTGTTTGTTTCTTGCCAATGGCATGACTCTTATTTTTTTATTATAAACTTGAGTCAACTTTTATTGTTTAGGTGGATTAGTAGAGAGATGTTTTTGGAGAAGGTGGAGAGACAGTCATTGAAAGTGCTTGAAGATTTGAGGGTGATCACAACAATGGGCATGCCTTTGGATACCCCTAAGGATTACACATTGTAGCAATACATGGAGGATATAAAACTGGAGGGGAGAAAACATATGTTTGTGGTGCTAAGATCAAAGGAAACAAATATGGAGAGCAAGGGTGGAAAAAAAGGAGATGGACTATCTGAGTTGGACATGGCTGCCCATAGGGTGGTTTATAGGTATGTTGTCAATTCCTTTGAAGGTTCATTTTTCATTTGTCTATTTTGTGCTATTGATTCATGTAATTACACAATCATTGATGGTTGTTCCACTTGATTTCTTGACCTTTTGATGGTTTGGGACATCCAATTTTTTTTTGTTTCTTGGTTGATAGATATCTCTCCCACTTGGCAATAGAGAAAAGGATCTCTGACATTCCAAATTTGTGCAAGAGATGGGTGGAGATTGGTCATGCTGCATGCATGTATCCACCTGGCATGCACCGTCTCTCTCAATGGGAATTAGCACATTGTCCATGGTGGATAGATTTCCCTAAAGGACAAGTACGGGTGCGAGAAAGAGACTTGTACAATACTTATGCTTCACAAAAAGCCAATGAAGCAAGTAAGGACAAAGTGGAGGGAAGCTCAAGGAGAGATAAGAAAGAGAAAGAGAAACAAGAACATCCTACAGAAAAAGGTAAGGAAGATACAATATGATTGTTTGTTGATGTTGTCTTCAATTCGTTTTGACATTGCATTAATAAGTTTATGATTGTTCTCTTTCTAGATGAGGGACCATTTAGTCCTATGCGGCATGAAATGGATCACATAGAGAGTGCAGGTAAGGGTGTTCTTGTGTTATGCATATGTAGTTGTTCCTTTAACACTAGTTTTACTTGTAATTGATTTGCTTTTGCATATAGGTGGAGAATCAATCTCAGAACTTGTGAAGCAATATGTGTTCCATCAATCACAGTCACCTGACATTTCCTTGGCCCGTGGCATCACACCTTTGTTTGCTTGTACAGTTGGAGATTACATTGCAATGGGCAAAGATTTTGCTGACTCTAAAAGAAATGATAAGTATGCTATTTTGCATGAGTTTTTTATTACAGTGGCTAGTCCAGATCAGGACTACAAGAGGATGGGTAAGAAGGTGAAGTGGGCTTAAGATTTTATATTGCTCGATTTTCCATCTGGCTATCCACTTGATGAGAGAGGATTCACTCCTACTTGGAATGTCTTGCTCGAGGACCATGTGCAACATGGGCTTGCAGTTGCATCAGCTTCTTTGTTTGATAGTGGTTGGTTGGCATGCATATGTCCTTTGGTAGGTAAGGCACAATACCACAATTGACATTTCACATTTTGTGTTTCCATTCTACTAGTTTTAAATAAAATTAATTGCTTGCAGGACAATGTATTGGTTGGATGGAACGGTTTGCATATGTCCAGGGCTTGGAGGTTGTTAGACGTGTGATCATTCATGACAAGTTTCCATATGAATTTTGTAGAGAACATGATAAAAGTGTTAAGGTAAGCTACCATTCCATGCATTCTATGTTTGCATTACATGATAAATGTCTTTGACAAATATCTCCTCGTTAGTCCTATGCATGCTATGTTTGGAAGGATAAGTCCTATGCATGCTATGTTTGCCATCTTTCATGCTATAATGCTTGCTAGTTGAAGTCAATATACTATACATGTTTTTCTCCATGTGGTTTCCAGATGCAATCTTCAGTATTAGCTCTAATACGTAGAGCAAAGAAGAATCCAATAGTTTTTTGGGAGGAGAGCTTTCCACTTTTCCAACAGCTTTTGATTGATCCATGTGAAGATGTCTGGACTCATCACATACCTCCCTCTACAAGAACAACTGTGCTGATGTCTTCTCAGCTAGCATGAGGTGGACTAGAGAGGAGTAGTTTTTTTGTAGGTTGCATTATGTCTCTTCTCTGTGCTCCTGGAGGGCTGGTTCTAGAGATGGGTTATGGTAAAGCCCCTCTTATGCATGCTTGTCAGTCCATTGGCAGGCCTTGTTTTTCATTTGATTCAGACAACGGTAGTTTGGCTAGCATTGTTGAGCCACTTGTGGCAGATCATTTTGGAAAACGGATCAGGTCAGAGCATGATGGAGAGGGGGAAGAAGAGAGAGTGGAACCTGTCACAAACCCCTTTGATGAGTAGTATGCTACTGGCCGTGAGTTTTTTTGTTATATATTTTGAACGCTAAAATTGAGGACTTTGAAAGTGTTATTTAGCATCTTTATAATATGGTAGATAGTGAACATTTACAGGTGCCTTTGAATCAAGAAAGTACAAATTTTGATGCTTTGGATAGTGTTTGTAAGGCCTTGATCTAGCAATTGATTTTTTCTGCTTTTTGTTGGTAGCGAATTGTCTTTTGTATAACACATAAGGATGGCAAGTTCTTCTGATTGGAAATTATTTTCATTGTTCCACTTTGACTTACTTTCCTTTGAAATGTATGTTTTGTTGTAGTTTGTTACCATGCTATGCAGAAAAAATGACAAGATTCATGACAGCCGACAAGAGATATGATGAGTGCCAATTAGATAAACCACATGCGCGCAATTATTTTCTTGATGATGAATGTTAGGGGGATTAGAATATGGTTTAAAACACCATTTTGTTCATAGACTGATAATTGTTGTGGTGAACCATGGACACATTTGGAAAGTTTTGTTCTAGTGCATTTTGCAGGTGAAGTGGTATTTCAACAGTCATCTATGTTATGAGTTTGGTAATTAGTTTATGTTCTTCAAGTGAAAGACAGGGTGGATTGTAAGTCTAATTATTGGTATGCTTATTATGACAACATCTTGCTATAGTAAGTTTGGTTTCAAATTTGTTCTCATCGGAGGAGTTGTAAAAAAACTCACTCGCTTTATTGGGCCCGCTCGCTTTTTCTCGCTCGCTCTATTAACTACCTCTTCATATTGGTTTTGACTTAGTGGAGGTAGATAAGGAAATCTTTTCTCTCTTCATCAGATTTATCGGGCTTCCCTAGGTTTACCATCGACTTCTTTCTATTATTGGGGAGCATTTTGGTGCAGTTGCTGAGATCCCACCCCTCCCTGGGTTGCCATTAACTGCAGCAAAGGCAACCAAGGCTGATGGGGTACCTAGAGTTAGGGTCCTCTATAAGGATCCTAACCTCAAGATGGATCACGTTATGATCCAACGCCCGTATGGTTCATTTTTTCGCCAGAGAGTAGAGATTTCAAGCAGACAGGACCAGTGCAAGATATGCAGGACCATTGGACACTTTGCTAGGGATTGCCCCAGGAAGAAGAAAAGGCCCAAGAAGCCCTCTGGTATAACTACCGCCCCATGGCCTCGACAGGGGGGACAGGGGGGTGGTATAGGTCCAGCAGTTACTCCTCGGCCTCGAAAGAGGGGTGGTACAGGTCCAGCACCTGTGCTCCTCGACCTTCACATGGTGGTCCTCCTCAGGATGGTGGTGGTACAGGTCCAGCACCTGCTCCTCGGCCTTGATAGGGGGTGGTACAGGTCCATCACCTGCTCCTCGACCCCCACCTACCTCAGGGGCACGCGACACTCTCCAGTGGGTTTCGACACGTGTGCAGATTCCTCCTTCAGTTCACGAGGGTACATTAGTGGACTCTGCTTCACCTCGAGTTGTCCCTCCAGTCTCACCTCGCATAGTCCGAGACACTGAAGCTTCGACCTCCTCCCCGGTTGTAGCTTCTTCCCTAGATCTAGCGGTGCCAGACACTCTTCTTGAGGTAGTAGAGGTCTCTACAGCTGGGCAGACAGAGGATAGAGAGCAGTCCTCACTTCCTCCCTTGGATAGGGGGAAGGGGATGGTTTACACTATTAATCCTCTTCCCTTAGAAGGGATCCTTCGCACTCCGGTGTCTGGCTTGCTTCACAGGAACTCTTTTTCAACCCTAGCAAATGGTTCAGATTCAGAGGAGTTTGTGACCGCTGCTTTCGGGGAGCCAGTGATTGGGTTTCCTGTTGACAGGGCTTCTTCTTTAGGTGGCAGGGTTCTTTCCCCTATTGATTTTCCACCACTTGGTTCCATTCCTCCCTCCTCGAGCAGGAGGTCTTTCCCTATTGAGGGGTTTGTTTCTACCACTAGGTCGGGTAAGGTGTTCCACTCTACATCCTCTCATCGATGAGGATTATTAGTTGGAACATATAGGGCCTAGGTGGCGTCCCACATCGCCGCCGTAGACAGCTGGCCGTAGACAGCTGTAGCTTCATCCAGTTGTTACTAGGGGTTCCATTGATATCTTATTTATTTAAGAGCACAAACTAGATTCTAGAGATTGTGCCAAGTCAGGCAAGTTGCTTTCTGGCCATACTTTTTGGTCACTTACCTTGGGCACTAGGGGGGGCACTTCTATTTCAGTTTTGTAGTTGGTTCTCCCCTTAGTTGTTGGACATGGAGTCATTATTCCCTCTAGAGCTCAGTGGATTATTCTTTTGATTGGAGGGCATAAGGTTGGTTTCCTTAACCTGTATGCCTCCAACATTAGAGGGGAACATGTCCTTATGTGGAAGAATTTGCTCTCCTGGGCCCCCATTGCAGATTCATGGGTGATTGGAGGTGACTTTAACATGATCGAGTTACCGTAACAAAAAAGGGGTTAGAGAAGGCGGACTTCACTCTTTGGAGAGAGAAGCTTTGGATGCCTTCCTTTTTCACTTCTGTGGCAGAGATACTTGGTGGGATGATGCCTTTCTTATTCAGCCACAGTCCCTCCTGTTCTCTTGGTCGAACAGGAGGCAACAAATGCCTATTCATGCATGCATTGATAGATTCTATGTAGATGATTGGGCACTAGACAGAGGTGGATCGGTATGCATTGCTGCTGGGGTTTCCACTGCCTTTCATGCATGAGAGTCCTTCTGGATTCAGATGGGTGGTAGAGTCAATAAACACTTTTTCTCTACTCTTGGCCCTAGACATAGTAGAGAGAGTGTATCCCAGCTTATTGACTCACATGGGGTTTTATAGATAGCAGAGCCTGATGATGTCTTACGCATAGCTTCAGATTTCTATGCCACCCTTCTTACTACTGATCCTGAGACACATGATAGAGAGGATGCTAGACAGGCTATTTAGCAGAGCATCCCTATGTTGGTGAATCCATGTATGCATGTTCTACTTGATGCACCTTTCACCAACACAGAGTTCAGGACTGCACTTTCAGCCCTTCACAAGGGCAAGTTCCCAGGTTCGAATGGCCTCACCCCGTCTTTTTTCATTGCATTTGGGATATGATAGGAGACTATATTACTTCAGCCTTGCAGGCCATTTGGGACTCTGGCGAGATGCCTGGGTTGCTTATAGAGGGTCTCATCCACCTTATTCCAAAAGGAGGTTGCAGAATTTTAGTGTCCCAGTGGAGGCCTATCACACTTCTGGGGACTTGTTACAAGATTCTGGCCAAGGCTATCAGCCTCCAATTGCAGCCCCTTCTCCCTGATCTTATTCATGACACTCAGACGGGATTTGTGCATGGCAAAATCATTTTTGATAACATTTTCTCTTTCTGGGAAGCTTCAGAGTGGGCCATGCAGAGTGGCCAGAATCTAGCCATTCTACTTTTGGATTTTGAGAAAGCTTATGATAGAGTAGATTGGGGTTTTTTGGAGGGCACCCTTCTATGCTTTGGCTTTACTGATGCTTGGATCAGAGGTGTTTCCTCTTTGTACAGATCAGCCCACAGCCAGGTACTTATTGGTGGGGTAAGGGGTGAGAGATTTCAGATTTCGAGATCAGTCCGTCAGGGATGCCCCCTTGCTCCTTTCCTTTTTTCGTTCGTGGCCGAAGCTATGAGTATCTATGTTAGATCTCAAGCTGACATCTTTGGGTTGAGACTTCCCATCAGAAGGGAAGAGGAGCTACTTGACAGTGATTTGGCAGTTGACACAGTAGTTTACTTGGATGCCACTCCACAGACACTCACTTCTTTCAGGACAGCATTGGATTTATTTTGCTTGGCGGAAAGGGCGTAGATAAATTGGCATAAATCCAATGGCTTTTGGATCAGTGATGAGGACACTCCAATTTGGGGGCTTGACATAGGATTCACTTGGGTTCAGAGGGGTGAAAGATGTGCCGCAGTGGAAAGATAGAGAAGCCTACATGTGGGTGGATTGATATTGACTAAGAGCCTACAATTTTGTCTATCAGGTATTTGGGCTGCCAGGTTGGCTTGGATCTTTCTTCCATGTAGCAGTTTGCTCCAGTTTTGGAGAGCATCAGGAGGAAGCTTCTTTTTTGGACCTTAGCCAAGCTGGATCTTGCCTCTAGAGTTGTGGTGGTCAACTAGGTCCTCTTGGCCACGGCCTGGTTGGTTTGTTCATGCTGGTGCTGTTCTAGGGACTGCATCCTTCAGCTCAAAAGACCGATCAGATACTTTCTTTGGAGTGGGCTTGATGGCACAACAGATTTCTTAGCCAGGGTGGCTTGGGAGACCCTCATCCTTCCTACACAGGAAGGGGGTCTCAATATTATTGATCCAGGTTTACAGTGCAGAGCTTTACTTTGCAAGATGGTGGTGCGGGGACTTATGCCAGGGCAAGAATTGTGGAAGGACTTTCTTATTAGTAGCATACAGAGGTGCACACCTTCTTCAGGAGGAGGCTGGATGAGCAGTGTTAGGTGGATCTTCACCATGTGCATCACACCTTAGATCACCTTCGTCCCCTCTCATGGTTGCCATTCTGAAAGCTTGGGCTAGTTTCAGAAGCACTCTTTGGAGGATTCCTCCTTCCTCTTGGGAAGAGATTGATAGGCAACCCATCATGTGGAATGCCAGTATTTTAGATGACCATGGAAGACCACTGGGTGCCTCACTCTACATGCAGTGGTCCAGGTGGGAGAGGGGACCTGCATCATCTATGGGGTCTTGGAAAGCTTTCCGCAGGCTTCCAGAGGAGACCAAATCGAGGTTGACAGGACATCTCAGAGGGAGTACAGGGAGGATCTTGCAGATTGAGGCAGCCCTTCCAGAGGTTTGGGTAGACACAGATGATATGCCACTCACTTCCTCCACTTGGGCAGGTACTTTTACGAGAGGTGGTGTTCCGCTTCAGGTTTTGGCCTTTCGAGATGCACAGGAGGATGCTTTATTTTTTAGTGTCTAGGATGGTGGCAGATTGCTCAGGTCCACAGAGGACATCTTGCTTGAGTCTGCTTTTCAGCCTATCAGGGTTGTAGGTCTTTTGGTGTAGGGATCAGATTCAGAGTGGTTCCTAGACCCAGACCCTCGGCTACTCTCCACCAGGTCTTGGAGGCTCTGGCTCTATGGGGGAGTTCCCATCAGGTATTTGCAGTGGGACCCCGGAGAGTGGGAGTGGATTGATGTAGGGCATCGAGAGAAGGGCATCCCCTTCTTTTATTACATGGTCAGTAATGCCAAGAGATATCAGCTCAGTAATAGAGGTTGGAGACCCTCCAGAGTTTCTCATTGGGAGACATTTGATATCACCGTGGATCTGCAGAGGTGTTTCTGGAGGAGACTCTTGAAATCCCACAGGAATAGAAAGATCACTATCTTCTTTTGGATTTCTATCCATGGTGGGATTGCAGTGAACCTTTGGAGGTCCAGGTTCAGAACTGACCCTACTTGCCCTCGATGCCTCTCTGCTTTGGAGACTATTTAGCATTGCTTATGGGATTGTAGACAGGCGAGGATGATTTGGATGGGGGTAGCCAGGATTTTCAGTCACTTTGCCCACTCCCCATTTTTTATGACATGGGGCTCAGTGGCTTGGCTTTCTCTTACAGGGCCTCAAGTATTCTAGGCCATTTCGGTTCGACGTCAGCGATTTGTTGGATGTGGTACCACACCTTCCTTTTACAGCTGTATATGCCTCTGTGGATACTTCTTGGGAGATTCTAGCGAGCATAGCATCCTGGCATATCTGGAGAGCCAGATGCATAGAGGCTTTGGAGGGTACTCAGGTTCATCCCTCGCACACATTGTCTAGTATCTGGACAGACATCGTACATACTTTGATGGCTGTATGGATGGGTATGCAGGGAGACTCCCGTTCAGCCTCAGCTAGGAGGGCTTCTTTCTTCAGGGAATGGAAGGATTCTCCTTTCTTCTCTGAGACTACTACAAGGTTGAGGTGGCACTTTTAGCCTCAGCCTTGGTTGTTTTCCACCTCACTCTGAGGGGGTTTTTATTTATCCTCATGATTTCATGATGTATTCCACTTTGAGCTTGCTCTCGCGGGTTTTTTCTCTTACTTAATAGAAGTCTCTTTCTTGGAAAAAAAAAAAATTAAGAGAAACACATTTGCATTTGTAAGAATGACTTAAGATGAGATTGAAGTGAATGGGAGGTGCTCAAATCTAGTCTCCGCATCCAAAGATTGAGAGTATAGGAAAACATAGAGGAAGAAACTACAAAAAACCAAGAGGAATCGCATGGTGTAGGCATGAAGACCGCAAATGAGCAGTAATTGGTAGGAATGTGGTCTCTGCATCCAAAGTATTGAGTATGGGAAAACCTAGAGGAAGAAACTACAAAAAACCAAGGGGAATCACACGGTGCAGACATGCAAACCTCGAATAAGTAGCAATTAGTATGACTAACATGTGTACAAGACCTAAGGGACATTGAAAAAATGGCCCAGCAAATGCGTGCATCCAAAAAGGCAGGTCAAAAGCCATAAATCTTCAATGTTTTGAGAGGAATTTATGCAAATATATCATTTTAATTGCAAATAAATCTTCTTCTTTTATTTCCATAGTGTGTGTTTGAAACTGTGTGTTTGAAACTGATTAAGTCTTCAAAGTTGAATCGTTCACTAAGAACTATCATTGAACTTAGTCAGTCATCTCCATGAAAAATGAGAGGATAGGATTGGTTTTAAATCTGATCTTGGTCTTTCAACCCAAATATCCCTCGAAATGGCACATGAGAGTGAGATGAAAGACTAAGATCGAATTAAAAATTGATCTTAACATCTCCCACTTGGTGGACTATGAGACATTGACATGAAACCGATCTTTTGTTTTGGAAATGTATTATAGAATTCACTTTTGAGTTGTAATATTTTTAAATGATGTCTATGTAGATATGAATTTAGATGTTGTGATGGAAATATAATGTGGGATTTGTTGTTGGGTTATGATCAATTCCTTTTCAAATTAGAAAATAAAAATTATATCATGTGATTATGAGACACTTGTAAGGATTGGAGATATAATCTAATATACAAATGACTATGGACAATGTGAAGGAGAAAATATAATGTGGATTTAAGCTCATATTTTTAAATGTAATCTTGGCCAACATTCATTGAACCCTAACTTCACACCTTGATACTTTTTCATGCCATGACACAGATGGAAGTCCCCTGCTTATAGAAATACCACAAAGAAAAAATTGATGAGTCAATGAAATACGTGCATTGTTCTTCATCTATGAGAACAAAGAAATTACTTATACTTGACGTGAATGGATTTTTTCTCCTCAAGTCCAATAAACCTTCTGATTATCACAAAAGTAGACAGATTTGGAAGGAAGCATGGATTACACTTTGAAATGGATGTGTTCAATTCTTGAATAGATTGTTTGAGCACTTTCATGTGGGCATATGTTAAACTGCATTAACCAAGCATGTGAATTACATGGTTTATTTGATGGACAAGCTAGCACAGAAACAATTTCCATTTTACAAAATTATGGGCCAAGAGCAATGCTATGGACCACTTACAAAGATGTTATATAGACCGGACAAGCTAGGTATTGAATGTATGTTTAAGCCCTTGCTTGCCATTTGGGCAAACAATAAAGAATTCAATCCCTGTAACACCTTTCTTATTGATGATTGTCCATTTAAGGGGTGTGTAAACCTTGGAGAAAATTGTATATATCCAAATACTTTTGACATAGTTGAGACTAATGACCTACTGAATATTGAAATTCTTCCTTATTTCCTTTGATTGTGAGATGTGTAAGATATCATAAATATTATCAAATTGGATCGTTGTGGCAATGAACCAATACATACCAATCATGATTAGTTTGCTTATTTGAAAGAAGTGATTTTGGAGTGGGAGTAGTTCACTAGTAAGTACATAAAACACTTCTTGGAGGAATTTTCTCCAAGCCAAGCCAAAAGATTAGTTCGACCATAGTTCAAGTCATTTTGAGATTGCCCAGCATAATAATTGTAGTGGAGATGCTTGTGAGCCATATCAGGAACAATTATCAAATTTAGTGCAAGAGCAGCGGCTCGAAATAGACCCAAGTACTTTGGATTCTTCTAAACTAGACTTGTTGAAGAGGATAAAGTGGCCAAATTCTTTGATTTATATGCAAGCTTGTTTGTATGCCCTAAAATTGGGTTACACTTAACCGTATATCACTAGAACTTCTGCCAAAGCGTACATAACAAGACTAAAATCTTTGATTGGATTAAACATGCAATAAGTTTTTTTGAGAATGGTAATTGCTCAAATTAATTGGTTATTTGTGATGTATCATTTTTGTAATTTCCTTTACTTCTCATTTTGGTCTAACTATTCAATAACTCATCATTCTTTTTCTTTTACGCACAATGTTTGTTGACTTGCCAGAAGAGCTCAAGAATAAAGTAATTCTTCAATTTGATCCTAAGGTGAATGGCTTGTCAGATCAAGATCTCCCGATAACAATCCCTTTCGTATTCAAGCTCAATGTTGTTAAATTTGAAGTGAAGACATCGTCAATTTTAGGAACAGGTTATGGCTTGTTTGTACATATGGATGTAGAAGCAAACAAAGATCTTTTGATATACAATGGCCCAAAGTATGACTACAATATTTGGATTACTCTTTGCCTTTACCTTCTAAGGTATAGGACCTCAGGGGGCTCACCTCAAAAAAATTTAGTGTACCACATGCATTCAAAAGGAGGGGTATTTTAATTCAACCTTTGAAAAAAATTTAAGAGGATTACAATAATAGGAGGGGGTTTTTTATTCAAATTTGGAAAAAAATCCGTTAGTTTGTAAAGTAAAGAGGGGTGATTTTATTGGAGGGGAAATTTTAGTTTAGGGGTTTTTAAAATACCCCTTGAACGCACGTGATACATAGGGTTTCTTAGTAGTGCACCCCCCGAGTATAGGACCGATGGCCTCCTTGAAGATCCTAATGTTGCACCAAAAGAGGATACACAATACATTGTTGGAGATGTCTTGTATGGGAATGTAACTAGATACATCAATAGCTCTATTCATTTTGTAAGGATAGAGAAATGTTATGTATGTATATGACCCTAGAATGCCACCTTGTATTGAAGACAAATGGTATGTTTTACATACTGATATGTTATGCTTTATTGTTGTTCAATCTCTTAGCGATATCCATGCAGGAGAGGAATTGTTTTATGAGTATGAGTTTTAAGATGTTGAGAAAATTCACAATGTTCAGATTCACAATGCATGAAAATTAAATGACTTAGAGCTAAGTTTGGATTCACAAAATTGATTTTAAATTGGTAATTCACATGAAAACTTAGAGCATGTTTGGATTCACAAAATTGATTTAAAATTGGTAATTCAAATGCAAACTTCTCAATATTTGAATGGAGCAATATAATAATCTCAATATTTCAATGGAATGATATAATATTTAGCCAAATAAAAACTCAAATACATATTTGAATATAAGGGAATTGGCATTTTTCCAAAATTACTAATACAATGTTATTAATTGAATAGGTAGGAATTACATTGAAAGTACATGCTATAGTAACAATAACATGTCAAAAAAATTGGAATGATTGATTAAAAAAGTTTTGAAATCAAGTGGAAATAATGTTACTTGTATCATTTGGTGCCAATCATGCGACTTTAGAACACTTAGTTTTCCATTCAAAGTAAAGTAACCCTTTAAGTTATGCATGCATCCAGTTGGGGTTTTCATGCCTATGATGACACTCTTCACCCAGGTCTCTTCTACTTATGTCAAAACCCATGGTGCCTTTGATATGATCACCATGTCGACAGAACAGTTTTGTTTTTGCCAAAAGGTTCCTTTGATTTTCATCATCTTCAAGTCCTCTTGTGCTTTTGGGCTATCTCTATCTCTAGTCATATGTGTCCATGAACTTTTTAACACATTTTTGTATATATGCATTGGTTCCAATTGATATGTGACATGCTACCTCCAATAAGGAAGAGTCTAAAATATGGAAAGATCTTGTATGCTAAGTGGAGGGGTTATGACTTTTGGATCACACTAAATTTTCTCCTAATCACCAGATCTCATGACTGGAGGAATAGGATTTAATTTTGGCTACCCAAAAGATGAATCCACTCAACATGGATGGTCCATAGGAAGAAACCACATGTGATTCTTATAGATTTTGAGTACTGATTACATAAAATATCTTCACAATTTGGACATGCATAGTATCCAAACACTTGGAGACCACTATTTAGAGCCCATATCCCTTTTCTTACTGCAACTTGTATCATCAAATTTTTTATAGGATAAGTCCTGTAGCCATGCAAATGGTACTCGGTGGGCATGATACTTTGCATGGTCCTTAAACTAAGCTATTTTAAGGCATATACAAAGTATGATGCCCATTGGGTAGCGTTTGCATGACTAAAAGCCTTACCCTATTGAAAATTATGTGATGCGAGGTGCAATTAAAAAAGGGACAAGGACCCTAAAAGGAGTCATGCTACTCCAAATGAAATAACACCTAGCAAGAACATTTTTACCATCATGAATTAGAGGCTTGCCACCAATAGTGTTGTGTTTTTTCCCATGGATGCCCAACATGCCCATGGAAAACCAACGTCGTGGCCCCATTGCATGCAATAGGGTTTTTCTAAAAAATGTGGATGTGCAAAACTATTTTGTAGACAAGATTTGGTACAAAGTTGGGGCTATTAATGACCTATACAAATACGAAGTGTTGTCTTATTATAGGTTACAAAGGCATGGAGTTAGTATTACCCTATCAAAAATTTACTCAAATTTAGTATGCTAAAAAAAGGAATAGTAGACCACAAAAAAGGCTTGTAGATCTCAAAATCTCACAATCCACTACATGTTATCATCCTCTAAAATCTATCAAGAAGTAGACAGAGAAAATCATGAAGATTTTGAACTCAATTAATGGACCACTAACTTGCAACATTTTATTGGATCGAAATAACAACAAATATTAGTGTTGTGGGGTGCCAATGCAAAACCAGAATTGCATCACTTTTCTTCATCTCTTTCAACCCTACAATGAACCTCTTGACTTGCAACCACCTCTAACTCCTAAAGTCCACCTCTCCCTCTATTCTTGGGCTAGAGAGTCATCCATTGGAGTGAGTAGACACATACTCGTCTCCAAAAAGCGACTTTGCTTTCCAGGTATGTTAATTTGGTTTCTCTCCTCAAGTTTTTCTTTTTCATTTTACCTTCCCTTCCCCTTCCCCTTCCCCTTTCCCTTTCACCTTCCCCTTTTCCTTTCCATTCCCTTTTGTCTTTTCACTTGTCTCTTCCCTTTCCCTCTTCACTTCTCCCTTCTCTTGTCTCCTTTTCCTTCTCCCTTTTCTTCTCTTTCCCTTTTCCCTTTTCCCTTGCCCTACCCGTTCCCCTTTTTGTCCACTTTCCCTTTTCATTTTTCTTTCTCCCTCTCCCTTTCCCTTTCCCTTCCCCTTCCCCTTCCCCTTCCCCCTTTCCCTTTCCATTTTCCTTCCCCTTCCATTATCCCTTCATCTTTCCCTTCCCCTTCCCCTTCTCCCTTTCCCTTCTCCTTTCTCTTTATTCAAATAGAATGCATGTTTCATTTTCCCTTCTCCTTCCATTTTCCCTTCCCCTTCCCCTTTCTTTCTCAAAATCACTTTCCCTTCCCCTTTTCCTTAGTGATATTTGTTGATTGAAGCACCCATATAAACTACTCTTCCTCTAAGTCATGATGGGTGAAGAACTAAGAGGAAGAATAAGAGCAGATGTGACTGTGGCCAAGAGGAGGTTTGGTTGCAAGATGAATGTAGACATGGATTTCCATTTTCCCATTTCCCTTCATAAAAGCCTTCCCCTTCCCCTTCCTTTTCTCTTTTTCGTTTATTCTTTTTTTAAAGTAAATGCTAGATCTCTTTTTAAGGGAACTATGTAATGTGTTCTTTGCTTTCGTGAAGGATGGAAAGTATAGGATCAAGTGGAAAAGGAAAAAAGAGACCCTCAATACTACTACCTTGGGTAGTAGTACAATGAAGGCTTGCAAACTCCTCATGCGCTTAGATCCAAAAGGAGATCCAGATAGTCTCGAGGCTACATGCATCCATAGAGGTCTCGTCCTAGGGTTCACCTCCAAAAAATTGTGTACCATGTGCTCACCATGTGCTTTCAAAAGGAGGGGTATTTCAATCTCCCTTTTGGGAAAAAATCAACATGAATATAGCAATAGGAGGGTTTTTCAATTCAACTTCAAAAAAAAAAAAAAAAGTTAGCTCATAACTAAAGAGGGTTGGTTTTATTGGTTAAAAAACTTTAATTAACGGGGTTTTTAAATACCCCTTGAATGCACATGATACCTAGGATTTCTTAGTAGTGCACCCCCCAAGGAGATCTCCCAAGCTACAAACCATCGTAGAGTTAGAAGAGAGAGAAAGAGAGTGAGCATTGATGTAGACTCTCTTTCTCTAGTACAATGGATATCATAGGGGGTAGTCAAGATTACTCCCAAACTTCCACCACCCTATTTAATTTGGTTAAAAAAGAGTTTGAGATAATTTTGGAGACCCAAGGGTAGTGGGTCATTAACCAAATGCACATCCTTCGTTCATGGAAATTCAAGAGCACAGCCTTTTTTCATGGAAATTCAAGGGGGTTGTTATGGAATTCTACAAGTAGCTAAAAAAGGAAAAGGAATATATTTTGTTGATATTGATAGAGGAGTTTTGAGTGCCTTATGAGCAGCTAAAGTTCAACTCTTACTTAATGTTAAACAACATGCACCTTGTGCTTAAGTTGCAAAAAAACCAAACTTGTAAAATGAAGAAAGGGAAATCAAAAACTCTTGGGACCACCAAGAAGATCAACAAATCATAAAGAAAGAATTATAAAGGATCCCAAGAAATATGAGTAGCAAAACTAGGTTAATAGCTATGAGGAAGAGTAAAGTGCCAAGACAATCTCACTTGGGCTCAGATGGCAAGGCCCGATTTTATGCCTTTTTGTAAGTAGCTACTATTTCACTTCTGTTAGCATGTAATTTTGAAATGCAACATGTAAATATTTGAAACTAACATGTATTCTTGTAATGTTAGGAAATGAAAATGTGCAAGGAGTGCATGGATGATCATCAGTACTTGTATGCATACAAGAATGGTACACAATCTCTCTTTGAATTATTCATAGAGAGTGAGAAATATGTGCCCTTTATGATGAAAGACTTTACGACACCAATTTATTTTCATATGTAAGAATTTCAAACAACGATAAGATATACTAACCTCTTGCATGTGTGCTTGTTGAATAGGAGGATGGAGATGAATAATTGGCACAAGCCCATGCCCACCAAGAGGACCAAGAAGATGGAGGAGTAAGAAAAGGGGAAGGTGACAGGAGAAAAGATGAAGGTGATGGGAAGGATGAGGAGAACATTGGTAGCAGTCCAACTAGAAGCTTCTATATAAGATGTAGATATGAGTAGGCTAGAATAGAAAGACTTTGTACTCATACAATATAATGTAAAATGTTATACTCAAACAATGTAAACCATATAAAATCAACACTACATATATAATATAGACATTTATACAAAAGGGTAGATTAGGCATTGGCCAAGACCTAATCTATCTTAAAACATTTTTGCCAAAAAAGAAAGACATTGCTATTTTCATCAAATAGCTTCAAGATCTTTTAGGAGCTTTGATATTAGGATCGATTATCTTTTACCAACATTGATATTTTTTGTCATCAAATGAAATGTTGCAATTCTTTTACAATACAATTCTTTTAAAATGCAATGTATTTAATATGTAATTCATGATGTTGTAAATAGTAGGCATTGGAGTGATGTGTGCTAGCCGCTCGCTGCGCTGATGAAGTTATAAATCTCTCCAAGCATAGTTTGCATAGGGAGCTTAAACCCCATCAAAGTGGGTGGAAAATATTTATAATTTTAGGAAACCAAAATTTCACCATGTCACATATCAGATTGTAACCATGTTAGTTTACATTAACTAACATTTCACCAAACATGACAACAGCATGTTGTCATATTATATAAGCTCAAAGTATACATGAGCTAACCACATAGAATTTGGGCAAAGTATACATTTGCTACCACATTTGATATGAGCAAAGTATACATGAGCTCATTTTGCAAAATTTATAGGTACATTTGAGGTGGCTAAAAAATTACAAGAGATGCCCATTTTCCAAAAATTTAAAGACCCAAAAAAGTTAACATTTCAAACTCCTACGAAGGTGTGTCAATTCGTTGGTGCACATGAACAATTGCATCGGCGGCAATTGTTTAATAGAATGGTGAAAAGGTTGCATAGTAGCACCATAAGCACAAGGGTAGCTAGAATGAGCAGCAACATTATCAACATACTTGCGACGGGTGTATTTCTGAAGAAAATTGATTTGTAAAAACTCACGCATTAAAATCGCCCAACATTTCAGTATGTCACAACATTTAAAATATAGCATTGAAAGTTCTAATTTATAAAAATTAACGTGAAAATGATATCATTTGAAAATACAAAATACAACATGGGAACATATATTTATCGCATCATCTCCAAAATCCATTAACAAAATTGATATATGTCATTGAACCTATACGGGAACTACCGTCTCCACAACCGAGGATCATCAAAAAATGTTTCTTTGATGCCAAGAACTTCATACAATTGATGGGTCTGAGGAGCATTGCAAGTTGGACATGCACTTTTAACCTTTAAAGTATTTACAAGGCATGCTACGTGAAACCGATGGTTACATGAGAAAGCATAGTAACCGGTCATCGTATCGAAACAGCCTTGCCATATTGGACATATAGGTCCATCCTCCACGAAAGTTATACACATCGGAATGGTAGAGGGTTTTCTGACTGCCAAGCCCACAAAAGTAGGATCCAAGTTACGAACACAGCCTCTGTCTTCAATATGTTCGAGTGTGGCATGTGCATCGCCTTCTTGTTAAGAGATGCAACATTGCTTCTCATACGCATTTTCTATGTCTTGCCTATGTCCGGATTGTTGGAGCAATGCATTCACGTGATTCAATTCAGCAAGGAGCCGCTCGTTCTCCTCGTTCATCACCCGTTGATATCCAAACATAGGATGACACACTATGATGCTTGGAAACGTCAAATCTTCCCTTGTCGCACTTTGCAGTGCTGGTTGTGGGCCCTCACCACCATCACCCCCCTCTATACCTTTATCTCTCGCGGCTTCATGCACGTTCATAAATAGTTTAGAGCTTGTCACAAAAAGTACATAGATGCAAAACATGGCTAATGAGTACATTATCTACGATATAACAACTATGAGCACAAATGAAACAAATTGGTATGTTCTTCACTCACCTGAAGCCAAGCTTCCCACGTTAGCGAGTTGTGATGCCACAACGGGGATAGCAGTGGTGGCGGTTGTCCTTGGCTGTGATGTTCATCGTGTGTGTGTTCGAGGAGAGGAGGCAAAGTCTACAGGCATGTCGAGCATGAAATTTGCACATAACATCTTTGCAAAGTAGAGTGGCACGGCTCTACTATGAGAGGCTTCTTTGATTTGATCATGCAATGAATAGAATATGCATTCTCCCTCATAGCTTGGTGGGGACAATTTTTTATGGGCCATCGTCCATGTGCGGCATCATTGCAATCCCACATAGCTACTACCTCATCGTCTTTAAAACACTGTGTTGATACGGTCGTAGTTCCAACCGTTTGAATCATGGAAGGCGCTTGCATTAGCAATTACGCGAGCCTCATCTCTCGTTGTTGGTAGGAGGGTGGAACCTGCTTTGCAAGTCTCACCATATTGCAAATACCTTGCTCCCCCAGCCCAAAAGTACCTAGTTTTAGTATTAATTGCCCATTTTGTCAGCTGAACCAGTCTAGCAGCGAACAGTTTAGCGGGGTTTAAGAAATCTAGGTAGCCAGGCTAGTAGTCCAATGCCACTAAAACTGCATCGTTCAGCATTTGCAAGCCTTGGAGCTGCAAATGTATAAATCCTATATATCATGTGTGTTAAAGGCCTATCTGTAAAACCCCTTATCTGTAAATTTGTCATGAATAAAACAAACCCTTTTCTATTTAATCTGTGAATAACCCCTTTACATGATACCCTTATGTATGTGAAAAATGTTTGAAAAGGGAGTTTTAAAAGCTCCTTATGTTGAACCCACGCACTATGGTTACATATTTATGTGTGACCCCCCCAAGTATATGCTACTGGTGAGGCTCCCCTAGTGCCACTGTTTGGCAAGGGGAAGTCCTCTTAGGGGTCACTTGCAACATAGGATGGACAAGCCTCTTGCACAAGCTGGAGGCACATCTTTTCTCAGTGGCTGATAACTTTGTACTTATCCAAGAACAATAAGCTTGTAATTGTACGTTATGTGTCTTCCTTTTCTTTTTTACAATTCCCGTCTTGAACGATAGAGTGTCTCATAAATTGACCTTACTCTCAAGGATAAAGTGTCTTGATAACTTTGACTTTGAAACATAAACTGTGCCAAACGGGTTTCAATCAACTGTAGTATGTATATATATATGTCAAGCTTGTTGGTGCTAGAGATTCTACGAGTCGCTTACCATTTTCCCCGGTCAGCCTTCTACGCCGTTTGCAATCCGTCGCAGAGAACCATCCGTGTGTCTTGCTTTTCTTTTTTACAATTCCCGTCTTGAACGATAGAGTGTCTCATAAATTGACCTTACTCTCAAGGATAAAGTGTCTTGATAACTTTGACTTTGAAACATAAACTGTGCCAAACGGGTTTCAATCAACTGTAGTATGTATATATATATGTCAAGCTTGTTGGTGCTAGAGATTCTACGAGTCGCTTACCATTTTCCCCGGTCAGCCTTCTACGCCGTTTGCAATCCGTCGCTCGACCTCCTAGGACTACTTTACGGGCGATCCCCGTTTGTCGTCCATAGCCCCCTCTGATTGAAGCAGGTCTCCCTCATTCTCCTGACGTGCGTGCAAAAGCTTGACGGACGATCCATGTAAAAGTCCTTAAAACGACAATTGTAGCCTCTCTAGAAAACTGGTTATGTTGCGACAAAGTACAAGCGACATGCCACAATTCATGCTATGAATAGCACGACCGGGGCCTTAGTACACATATAATTGCTCGGACTTTGCCACAATTCATGCTATGAGTAGCATGACGTGTCTACCACGGGATATAGACTTGCCTAGTGACCTTTAATTTCAAGGAACAAAATTTCTCATATTTGAGCTCACTCTACCTACATAGGAGCATCGATGGGTTGATCATAATAACCCATTCAATCATCATATCATCATAGATTACAACATCTTTGCAAAATCATATTTTCATATTGTTTTTCTCATATAGGGTCCAAGCTTTACTCCTCCTTTACTCTTGCCTAGAACGGATCTCCCATCACCTGAGCTTTGCCTAGAATGGATCTCCCATCACCTGAGCTTTGGCTTGTTTGATAGATCTCTCCACTTGTGCTTTGGCTCATTTAATAGATCTCTGCACCTAAGCTTTGGCTCTCGTTTAACAAACCTCTCCAAAAATGCATCATAAATTCCCTCTTGCACATAGACACTCGATCTTGCAAACATATAACCTAGAGAGCCTTTGTTAAAATTTAAGAAATCAACTTGAGCTGCATCAAGAAACTGTACAGATCACTTTATATAGGCACATGTTGTTAAGGGCAAATAATAACGATGAATCCTCCAATATGAGAGATCTTTACAATCACGTTAAGGAATCCATCATTGAAAATTATTAATAGTGACTTGCCACCTAGCTCTAGTGTGCTTTTGGAAGATGCTTACACCACCATGCTTTACCGACATTCTACTTCCTCTTCAACTCACCCAAAGTCAAGCCAAAGTTATCATAACTTTCCAACACAGGACCCTCCCATTAAAATCAATTAAACTATAAGCTTAGATGGGCTTGCCTCTCATCCTCACTTGCATAGACTCTTCCCTAGTTTTTGCATCTATAGACTACTTCGCGCTCACTTTTTCTCAATTGCCCAAGACTACCTCCTATCTTCCTCTTTAGCTATAACTTCTTCTTTAACTATAACTTCTTAGACATTATTGGGAACCTTGTCAAGTCTAAACCTTCTTTTGATGTGACCACCATCTTTGTAGGATACCGCTCTTTCTTTTTTTCTTTAGTAGCAATCATCCCGTTCACCCACACAATTCCTTCGATCCATTAAAGATCATGCTCAAGCTTCCATGGCCGTCAAGACATCTTATGTAGCTCGTCGACTCGTTTGAGTAATTAGTAGTCAGTGGAGATATTTTTTGGTTAGTTTTGTGAACATCTCAGTTTGGATGAGTTCAAAGGGTTCGTTGACCTCGGTGCCCACCATTCTAAACCCTCCCTTTGTCTTAAAAACATACCAGGTCATAGGTGATTGGCTACTTAACACATATGTAAGGCATCTCATCCTTGAGTCTCACATGAAATGGCAAAAGACATAATCAATGCTTGGCATTAGATAATCATAGGGTCACAACAACACTCCTTTAAAATAAAGTAGCAATACAATGCTCCCAAAATGCATCACCCACAAAAAAAAAAGAAAAAAAGTACATAAGAGATGCAAAGCTCGAATTGCACTGAACATATCATCCTACTTTGCTCACCATCCCTCAAGCTACCCTTAACAAATCTGTACCTCCAGAGATCGATGCATCTGGTAATTCTATGGAGGAGTGATTGGTTACTTTGCTTCGAAGCATACATGTAGTGAGAAAGATTAAGAAGCATGTGAAACCAATGCAAAAGGGTGTCATTAGATTGGGTATAACTCAACTGAGTAATCACTTATGTGTGTTTTTATTCTACTACTAAGGGCCTTGTTTTTGCTTGAGCCTTGCACACCTACTGAGACATCTACATGAGACTTCTATGCAATGCACACAAAGTGTAGGCATGGATGCAAATTATTGTTTGCCTATACGTAGCACACCTTCATGATTTCATTGTTTGCAACCAAGGGGGAAGACTAACTTGACCCAAGGTCCACATGATCTTTGATTCTTATAGAGTCTAAGATGTACATATGCCAACACCCTTATCTTTTGAGCAGACACCAAATCAAAAATTTTATTATGTTTCTCTTTTGCAAATTTACAATGCAATTTAGCATTGGTACTATGATTGTGTCTTCATTGCAATGGATATCTATCTAATGCAAATTTCCATTGATGAGCCAAGTAGCCATACCCATAGTCCTTGATCCTTTCGCCAATGTGAGATGGATGAGCCTCGTCTTCCAGAATGAATTCCTGGGCTTCAAGCAAACAAACAGTGGTAGGAATATCAAGTGCCAACTTCATAATGGCACTATCAAGCAGTTGTGAGATGACCTTTGTGTTTTGGTCATAGTTCTATATTAACCTTTATCTATTGCTCCCCATTTGGTACACCTAGCCCTTTATTGACTCGGCTTGTGCAGCATCATCTCATCCTTTCTCTTGAAACAATTCTCTCATATGTATGGATTTCAATCCTTTGCATTCAGCCGCATTCAGCCTTTGATTCTCTCATTAATTCTTTGAACGCAGGTTGCAATCTAACTTTCCATATTTTGGCTACGTGAGAAGGACGGCTTGTCATTGCACCTTCTAACTTGACCTTATTAGGAGAATCGAGAACAAAAATACTCATTGCAAGCTTCAATGCAAACGGAAAATAAGTACATATGGTGCTATTGAACGAAATTAAAGTGCACAATGACTAAAATCTACCCACGACAGCATAATTTAGATGACTGGTCACCGTTGCATCCATTGTTTAAGTAGCAAGTTGATCTATCTGATGCTTCTGTAAATTCCAAATAGGATCACAGTGCTTCCAGCTAAGCCTATAGCTTAGCTTCTTTACAATAGTTAAATGTTGGTGGGAACGAGCTTTTTCTTGAATCTAAACTTGTAGTAAACTATATCATGTGTGCTCCAGCTTCCTATTGAGATCTAAACTTCCTAATTTTGGGTAAGAGAGCCACAAAAATAGCTATGGATTCTAGCCACTCATCATATCTTCGCCAACACGATCATGCCACTACTTAATTGATGCAATTCATGAAAACTTCACCATGATAAATCTTTCAAAACCAAAGACTTGTGTTGCTCAAAAGTCTGGCACGAGGTCACAGTTGCTTCTTCTTTTTTGGGATATTTCCTGATAGATCAAGAATTTTGCAAATCAACTGGATGAACGTTGCTGTAGGGGTCAAAGAATCACATTGGTATTGTTTGCAGTCCATTCTATGTTTAGTTGTCGACTAAAATCGATACTTTCACCAACTTTGAAAGAAAATCTAAAACTTTAGCTCTACCAAGTATTTACAAAGAGGTTCTTGCAATGAAGCATTTTGAGATTTTCCAAGTTTCTCTGACTTGCAGATTATGCTACTCAATGACACGGATCACTTGACTATGTAGCTGATCAAACTTGGCTCCCTAGTGTAACAACATCACACACAGTCCCATACCACGTCTCTAGGATTTTACATGTAAGGTACAATGAGAGGGCATGCGAGCAAACCAAATGAATTTTCGTGCTAGGGAAGGCCACCGATGAATTTTTGTCCCAGGAAAGGCTAAGACCTTTGTATTTTTGTGCAGGAAGGTGAGCAAGATAGCAGATCCATGGCATCGGGCAAGAGGTAGCATGCAGACTAGCCAAGATTTCCTCTGATGGGCCTTCGGTGGGAGGCAAGGTGGCCAAGATTGCAACGTGAAAAAGAATAACAACGAAAGAGAAAATAGCACTTTGCATTCCACATGGCATAGCCTTTGAATGGCACGTCGATCTTTTCAAATAAGAAAATATAGATGAGTAGAGACAAGGACTACCTAACACATAAGATTCATAAAGAGTATCCAAAATGTAAGCATCGCCTATTTTCTTTTTTCATTAGACACAAAAAGTTAAATATCTAAAAAGTTTTAATCCTACTTTCGAAATGCACATATATTGTCGACCTTGTGTATGTTACATGTAGCATCCGAGGTTGAACATGCCATGTAAAACAAGAAATTCATCCAAGTCATGATTTACGAAAATAGTTCTTATGCCATAGTAGGGAAGACTATAATAGTGTATAACTTAAGAGGGGGGGGGGGGGGGTGAAGTCCATATTTACAATTTGTACATAGGCATGTGATTTGGGTAATTAAAATAGTATTAATATGGTAAACTTATTTTTAAAACTATGTTAATAAGCTCCTATAGTGGTGTAGAACATAAGGGCCAATTAAGGAAAGTTTGTGTTTACAATTTAAATAAAAATGAGCTATATTTCTATTTCAAACTCATGAAGAAAATGAAAACCCAAAAAAATGATTATTACAATTTTGCTCTCAAGTGACATGGTTAAATAAAATAATAGACTTTTAAATTTTATTAATAAAAATATATTATCTGTGACCATGCTTTTATGAATGAAATAGTGGCATTGCTCATATATAAATTGTAAACTTGAATCGCCATTTTGCACATTACAAGAGTTGGGTGCATGAGTTGGAATAATGGTCTGGCTCTAGGATCCCAAAGGGAAGAGCTAAGTTTGAACCTTGCCTGGGTGCTTCTTCCAGCTTCCTCATCCTCTCTCCCCCTTCTCTCGATCCCCGCAAACAAAAAAAAAAGGTAAGGTAGAGCTAGCATGAGGGAAGGAAGGGAAAAGGACCAAAAATTATGTCGCGTGTGCTTTTGAGGCTTAGGAGAGTTCTCCATGCTGAGTTTGTTGGGTAGAACTCCCTCACGGAGAAAAAGGGGGCTCTCAAAAGCTTAGAGTTGGCTGTTTGATTGCAAAGAACAAGAATGGTGGTGTTGAAGATATGCATTCTCATGTTTTTGGCTAGTGTAGCAACCACAATAGGTTGCGTACCAGGCCCCCAAGATGCTGCCTCCTTGCTTGGATTCAAGGCCCTCTTGGTCGACCCTCAAGGTTCCCTTTCGAGTTGGCAGAACTCTAGCGAGTGCTGCACCAATTCCTCGAGCTCACGAGCATGGGCAGGAATCCAATGTAACCAGTTGGGTCATGTCGTGTCTCTCCAGTTGCCTGCTCTCTCGCTGCAGGCCGGCTCCATTCCCTCGCCTCTTGGTCGCCTGTCCTTGCTCCTCATTCTCGATCTCTCGCTGAATCATTTTCCCGGTAGCATCCCTCCTTGGTTATTCGCCAACTTCACCTCTTTGCAATACCTAGATCTCAGTTACAACAATTTGAGTGGAGTGATACCTCCAGAGGTCGGCATGCTACACCAATTGACAGTGCTTTACTTTTCGGGCAATGGGTTGACGGGTGGTATTCCCACAACTTTGGGGAACTGCTCCAGCTCGGGCTCGAGCACAACCTGCACCTGAGCGGAGAGATACCGCTAGAGCTAGGCATGCTACACCGTGTACAACTCCTTTATCTCTGGGGCAGTGGATTTACAGGTGGTATTCCCACAACTCTGAAGAACTGCTCTGCTTTGGAAGACTTGGAGCTTGGCAAGAATTATCTAAGCGGAGAGATACCAGGAGAGCTGGGCATCCTGAAACAATTAGGACGGCTTTACCTTGAGCGGAACAACCTGAACGGTGCAATTCCAACGTCCTTAACGAATTGCTCGCTCCTAGTCAATGTTTCGATAAATCACAATCACTTCAGCGGAGGAATTCCTGTGCAAATTGGTAGGCTTCGAAGCTTGGAGCTGCTCTCCCTTGGGAGTAATAGACTTACGGGTACTCTTCCTGCGTCCTTGTTAAACTGCACAGCTCTTCAGCTTCTTCACCTTTCGGCCAACCAGCTCACCTCATCTGAATCCTTTGTGCGAGAACTCCTTCAAACTCTTACGCATCTCCAAATATTGGAAATGAGCATCAATAGATTCGAAGGCAACCTTCCCGATGCTTTCGACCGATGCGCCAACCTCACCTATCTGGCGTTGTCCCACAACTCGTTTACAGGGACTCTTCCTCGCTCCCTTGCACGTCTCCGGCTACTCATCCGCCTACGCCTTGACCACAATCGTTTCGAGGGAACTATTCCCAACATGTTTTTGACCTCCCTGACCATGCAGCTACTAAGGCTCTCCTTCAATAACCTCTCGGGTAAAATTCTTCCGTCGATTTGTCTTTTTTGAGGCCCGTTCTTCTGCTTTGAAGATCATTGACACATTTTTGCTCCCCTAATTGGTTCAGGTAGCATTCCAGATACTCTGGGAGACCTTTCTGCTCTTCTCCGCCTAGATCTATCGCAAAATCACTTGGTTGGCCAAGTACCACCTCAGCTTCGAAAACTTCAGCACTTGCAGTCCCTGGATCTATGAAGGAACGGCCTGTCTGGACAGGTTCCTGCCGGTCTGAGTGCTTGCGTCGAACTCACGAGCTTGAATTTGTCTTACAACAAACTCACCGGTAATGTACCAGCGAGCCTTGCAAAGCTTCAGAGCCTGGAATCGTTGGATCTGTCTTACAATGAGCTGAACGGTTCACTTCCACAAATCCCCCTGTTCCAAAATGCATCAATTTCGAACTTCTCTGGAAATCCTGGCCTGTGCGGCCAAATACTTCACAGAGCATGTAACAACAACACTTCGCCCGTGATAGCTAGGTCTCATTTCAAGTCCGAATTTGTCGTGGGCATTATAGTTGGCATGTCGGTAGCTCTTGCGGCAATTTCCACAATTCTAGTCATTTGGTGTCAGAAGCGCAGCCGTAGAGCAACCGCTCCATCAAAAGACAATTTGCTGAAAGAGAAGTATTTGAATGTCACTACCGAAGAGCTTCGGCAAGCAACTGACAACTTTAGCGAGGAAAATATCATAGGTTCTGGAGGTGTGAGCATTGTCTTCAGGGCTATGCTCCCGCGAGAGAATGCTGCAGTGGCAGTTAAAGTTCTCAGGAATGAATTAGGTTCTGGAGGTGTGAGCATTGTCTTCAGGGCTATGCTCCCACGAGAGAATGCTGCAGTGGCGGTTAAAGTTCTCAGGAATGAATGAATTAGGTTTTGGAGGTGTGAGCATTGTCTTCAGGGCTATGCTCCCGCGAGAGAATGCTGCAGTGGCGGTTAAAGTTCTCAGGAATGAATTGTAGCATTCTCTCGCGGGAGCATAGCTCTGAAGACAATGCTCACACCTCCAGAACCTATGATATTTTCCTCGCTAAAGTTGTCAGTTGCTTGCCGAAGCTCTTCGGTAGTGACATTCAAATACTTCTCTTTTAGCAAATTGTCTTTTGATGGAGCGGTTGCTCTACGGCTGCGCTTCTGACACCAAATGACTAGAATTGTGAAAATTGCCGCAAGAGCTACCGACACGCCAACTATAATGCCCACAACAGATTCGGACTTGAAATGAGACCTAGCTATCACGGGCGAAGTGTTGTTGTTACATGCTCTGTGAAGTATTTGGCCGCATAGGCCAGGATTTCCAGAGAAGTTCGAAATTGATGCATTTTGGAACAGGGGGATTTGTGGAAGTGAACCGTTCAGCTCATTGTAAGACAGATCCAATGATTCGAGGCTCTGAAGCTTTGCAAGGCTCGCTGGTACATTACCGGTGAGTTTGTTGTAAGACAAATTCAAGCTCGTGAGTTCGACCACAAGGAACTTTGAGACATTCTCTGTATAGGAAAAGAAGAGGATTCTCTATATCATTTACTAGTTTGAAATGAACGTAACTAGTAAGAGTGCAAACTAGAGAAAATGGAACACTTCCTAGTTACCTTATCTAGGGAGTCAATAAAAAATTCCCTATGCAAGTCAATGCATGGAATCATTAGAGAATTTCACCATATAGGAAAATTATCCTAGATAGTGAAATTCATTAGTAATTCCCTACATAGTCTAACTAGGAAATGTTCCATTTTCCCTAGTTTGCACACTTTCTAGTTATAGTCTAGTAAATGATATAGAGAATCCTCTTTTTCTTTGTAAGACAAACTGGGAAATGCCCCATTTTTCATAGTTTGCAAACTTCCTGGTTATGAACTAGTAAACAATATTGAGAATCTTCTATTTCCCTATATAGGGAGACGCGAAATACGTGATTTTGTCTAAGTTATATCATTTAAGAAATGAAGCACTTATGTTTCACATTTTTATATGTAGCAATTTGAACTTTTAAAGTACCTAGAGCAATAAGCAATTGTTACTATAATTACCTTAACTCACATTATCTACACTAAGATTCAACAAAACCATCAAAAAGATTATGGAGTTCTCTTTAATATTTCTACAAATAATAAGAAGGTAAAAAGTCCATTCGTTATTACAATATTCAAAAGAAAAAGCAAAAAACTTCTACTATAAGAAATATAAGACAACCAAAGAGAGCTAAAAGAGCTCTACATAACATCTTTGAAGACTTATTTGAATCAAGCTAAATGTCATATCAAAATCTCTATATTTTCTAAACTAAGCACATCAGATTTTTCCATGAATCTAACTTTTTGACTTTCAATAAGCCAATGCACAATGTCCCTTATCATAATGTTACTGGCTAGTTTCTTGATGTTTGTAGAGTACTGTTTGAAGCTACTCTCCATCTTTTTAAGCTTCACATATGTACTTTTTAAGGAAAAGTACATATCATGAATTGTGTGGACTCCCATGTATTTCAAAAGTATCATCTCCATATTTTCCTCTGAAATGTCATCCACCTAAGGGCATAGTAACAAAACAAGTGACAATATAGTAACAAATTCAAAGCAAATGATTTAAATAATCAAGCCTAATGTAAAAGGCTGTTACATACTCTTTTATACTTGCTTGAAATCGTAGTCACCTTCATGTCTGTACCTTGCATATCTTTTAAGTTCTAATTCAAATAAAAAATTGAGATTAAAATCAAGGTATAAAGACTTCAAATCATAGAAAATAAATTCTGAATATAAGAATACCTTGCATCTCTTTCCTTGGGATTTATCACTTCTTTGCACGGTCTTCTGTTCTAAGTGATCTCTCATTTTTTCACTCACCTATGAATGATAAACAATAAGTAGTGTTAATGCCATTGGAAAGAATTATGTAAAGAATACAAGCATACAAAGTACTTGCTTTACTTTTAAAGGGTATTGCATAAATGAAAACTTTTACCTTTCTCTTTCGTTCACTTTTTCTACACATTTCATTCGTAGAATCAATCACATTTGATATTGGATCCTAAAAATATGACAAAATTAAATTAAAACTTGTCTAAAAAGAAGATGCTGATCACAATTGAATCAAAGAAAATAGCTTCAATCATAAGCATATCTAAAAGATAAAGGCAATTCATACCTTATCTTCATTTGTAGTGATGTCACCATGAAGCATCTTAGAAAATGTCATCTCATTCATATCAGCATTTGCTTCACCATAAGAATCCTGACATAAAATATTCAAGATAGATGAATTGTGAAAAACTGAATGGTTAATAATAGTTTTTCAAAATAGAAGACAACTCATGATTGAAACTTACACACCTAATCAGAGTGATAATAGTCAAACCCTTCGAATCTCTTCGCCATGAACTTATTTATCTACACAAAAGAACATACTCGACTTTATTAAAGAAAACATTTTGTATTCTTTATAAAATTAAAAAGATATCTTTTATTGGAAATGCTTCAACAACCTCACATGTTGGACATCCTTGTCCATAAAATTCTCCTCCAATAGAAACTGAATTTCCAATAGACTGCCAATGAATTAAATAATCCAAGTAAGATGTCACATAAATTACACGAAAAAGTATAATTTTTTACTAAAAGTAGAGAACCATTGAAGGTATTAATATAAACATACCTTCTCTAAAATTGGATTACGTGGAGACTCGTCAATACAAGGAATAGTTGCTTGAGGCTCCATATATCTCTAAAAAGTTTCAAATAGACATACAAAATTTTATTAAACTCTTATAGATCATTTTGAAATCAAAAGGAATGAGAACTTAGTTCAATTGGTATATGATATTCTTAATTTTTCTTGAAAAAACATATCTTTCAAATGCGTCAACAACCTGAGATGTTGAATATCCTTGTTCATGAAATTCCTCTCTAATAGAAATAGAATCTCCATTAGACTGCTAAAGAGTTAAATAATCCAAGTAAGAAGTGGCACAAATTATGCAAATAAATACAAATTTTTACTTCATGCTAGAGAACCATTAAATGTATTGAACATAACTTCTTTGAAATTGAATTATGTGGAGACTTGTCAATATAAGGACTAGTTGCTTCAAGCTCCTGACTTCTTTGAACTTTGCTCGTTTCATCCTTTGAAACACAATAGAATACATTGACTAGTTCATATCTATATTACAAATATATACAGTTTTATAAAATATCACATAATTGAAAGGCCAACTCACATTATTTACAAGGGTCCTCTTCTTCGAGTATTTCCTGGTAGAGGGTGGTAGCAAGCTAAGGGTGTCCACTTTTTGTTCACTCCCCAATCCTAAGGAGGTGGAAAAACAAGCTTTTTAGCACACAAAAATGCAAATCTCACCTACTTCCCTATGGATCTAGTCTTTGAAGTCTTCTGACACAACATCACACTTGCTATTGTACACACAATCGTTTAGTCTGATCGAAAATTCGATGCACACACAAAAAATTTCTTTGTGTCACACGGCATGGTTCCAGGGTGGTCACACGTTTGTCACGAACAAAGAGTGTCATATTAAATTCCAAATTTCTCACTCATTTTAGATTAAATGTTATTGAAACTTTGTAAGTGGTCTCTTTGCATTATGTAGAGCTTAACTTGATTTATTGGTAATTTTTTGAATGATTTATCTAATTATAAATAATTATTTATAATAAATAAAGTCATAAAATACATGCATTTTAGTAGCACACCACATTTTTTTAGTATTTTGAATAATTAAGCAAATCCAATTCGGTGGAAGGTTAGTAGGCACATAAGGGTGTGTGGTTGAATCATCAAATCTCAAATCCAACGGTTAGATTTACGAAGATTGAAGTTTAATTTTTACTTTTACTCCTTAGAGGATCAACAAAGAATATTAAAAATAAATCTAGTAATTCTCAAACATAACCAAACATTTCAAAAATGTCAATATTTTTAGTCCTCTGCATGATGAATAAGAGGAAAAAATTTTGGTTAAATTTGAGTAAGGGAAACGTACGATATGGCCTCCAACAGTTAAATCTCCCTTTTGTGGGGGAAAAAGGGCCACCCAAGCCTAATACCAAGACAAGGTAGGCTTGGTATTAGGCTTGGTGAGGTAGGCTAGGAGCATCACCGATCCTAGTGGCAAGCCTTTGGAGTCTGCATGCTGCCCATGTGGAAGGCTGAGTCATCAAAACCATGCCACGTTGTTAGACCACGTGGTGCCATCTCATCAAGTAGATGTGACATCACTCCTTGCCATGTCACCTTACATTGCCACACGTGCTGCCACATGTGCCACCTCATCATTCCACATCATCAGCCATGTGATCACGCAATGCCACCTTGGCATACCTCCTCAACCTTGCCACGTCACCAATCCCTCCACCTCAATTTGCCATGTCAATCTACCACCTCATGAATGCCAACTCATCATGCCACATCACCTTTCAATGTCATCGAAGAGGCCCAGTACCACATCATGACCATGTAGGAAGAGACTATATTACCACATCATGACCATGCATGGTGCCACATCAGCCAGATGTATACACATGACGATATGTGAGGCATACAATACCTCGATCGAGGTATATAACCTGGGTGAGGCATACAATACCTCGTTCGAGGTATGTGACCGAGGACACCTAGAGATACCTCGATCGAGGTTCATACATACATGCGCAATGCACTGAATACCTCAATCGAGGTATAAGGTCTGATCAAGGTATATGATCGGGGCTCTGGGCATAGCAGACCTCTCCACCAAAACTAAGCCAATTAGTATCAATCTTAGCACCTCTCTACCAATAATAATGAAGAGCAATCTAAGAGCAATCTAGTGGATGAGTTGAGGCTCTCTATAAGACACCACGTTTTGGTTCATTTCACCCATTCTTAGCCATTCTTGCCTCCTCATCACTTTGTCACACCTTCCATCCTACTTTCATTGAGAATGGGTTCTCAAAGCCGTAGAGCTAGTAGACGTGAAAGATGTAGGAACCCCCCCCCAAATCTCATTGACGAGGAGCGCAAGCGGAAGGCTCGTGAGCGCAAGAGAGCCTCTAGAGCTCGAGCTCGCACTGCCACCACTGATCCACCTCCAGCTCTACCTCTACATCCCACCTCCACCCCCACCCCCACCCCATTGTCCCCCCATGCTCATCCGCTCCCCTACCTGTAGCCTCCGCCCTTCCCCTAGCCACCTACATTTTGGCCTCCACCTCTACCTCTTCCCCCTCCACCCTCCCCCCTCCCCCTCCCCCTCCCCCTCCCGCCGCTCCGCTTGGTGCCTCCCTTCCCCCGTCCACCCTACCATCTCCCATTGATCCCCTTGCCCCACCTTGCAGCAGCAGTGTTGCTTCACGACGTGACTTGCCGAAGTCCACTATCCGTCGTCGTACTAGCAAGATTGTGCAATCTTTTTTTTGTGACCTCACGCCAGCTTCGCAGTCTTCTCTTCTTACGTCCCTGATTGATCACCCTGACTTGGTAGAGTGTAGGAGGCTTGCTGGTCTTGGTGCACGTAGAGATAGGGTTGTATCTAGCGAGGTCCTTAGCAGTGTTCGATGTTCCTATGCTTCTATTAAGCATAGGAACTCCAGTGATGCCTTGGTAGCACGTCGTGCTATTGTGGCTGCCATTAGTAGACCTCATATGATAGGCCATGTGCGTACCGCTTCACGTCTTCTTCAGATTGCACCGCGCACATTGCGAGCAGGCATCATTAGGAGGCAGAGTCTAGAGGATAGTGAGACTGATTCTCTTTGGGCTTCGAGTGGTCGTGCACCTCGCAGCGATCGATTGTTGGATGATTCCACTAGGTCCTTCATACAACAGTTTTGGGAGGAGCATCCCCGGTGTTCAAGAAGGCATTGCGGAAGAGGGTGTCACGCGGTGTGTACATTGAGCATGGTGCATGTTTTTTGGAGTGTACCCAGACTGAGTTGTACACTCAGTTTGTAGAGGCGCACCCGGAGTTCAAGATTGGGCAGAGGTCATTTGAGCGATGCGCGATGCTCTCAGGAGCGTGACACATGCTGTTGTCGCTACCATGTGGATTTTGGATTGATGTATGACGTATTCCGTTCCCTTGATGGTCATAGGGGAGTGGTTCCTACTAGCCCTCGTGACTTCATTCATTCCATATTGTGTACACGAGATGGTGATGCTTTATTCCACTCCCTTGATTGTGTGGAAGGCACGTGTACTTTGTGTGGTGACTTTGCTAGAGTGCCACGAGTTGCACTAGATACTTGTGATGTGCAGATGGTTCGTTGGCAGCAGTAGGAAGACTGTACCTTGACATTAGATGGTGGTGCACAGTCGAGGAGGTTGCAGCTTGTGGGGAAGGAGACACCACGTGTTGTATTTATTGACTGTTTTCGAGGGAAGTTGTACCGCTACATACGCCACTCGCACACTGCGAAATGGGAGGATCATCAGTTTCGTGCATGTTTGAGGACATTTCCTATAGGGGTGGTTGTCTCAGTGGTGGACTTTGTGGAGAATTACACCTTTGCACCACAGCATGAGATCCAATCGGAGTATTATTTCTCTGAACAGGTGACGTGTGATTGAGTATTGATTTTTTCCCCGCCTCATTATATTGAATTATTTCAATAGTCATATTTTTTTTCAATGCCATATTGCAGGTTGCTATATTTGTGCACATTAGCTATCGTCATGCACAGGCTCATGTGGATGGCATTGATAGCACCATGGACTCACGCATCATTGTGCGAGAGTATCACTTCTACATTAGTGATGATCGATCGCATGATGCCCATTTTGTGCAGCATTGCTTCACTTTGCATGATAGTTTCTTGAGGGATCATGGTGTCACATGGCAGCGGCGCTGGATTTGGTCAGACGGTTGCGATGGTCAGTTCAAATCCGCTAGACAGTTTTATTGGTTCTGCAGATGGCACTGTGAGACAGGCATTCTGATCACATGGAGCTACTTCGAGACAGGGCACGGTAAGGGAGAGCACGATGGTGCAGGTGCTTGCGTGAAGCGTGCTTTGCATCGATACCAGTTGCGTCACAGTGCCGATCGCTTCAAGGATGCACATGATGTGGTGCGGTGGTGCAGCCAGCACTTATCCACTAGTGCTACATCCTCGTTTCAGTCGCGTGACGATAGGGTGGTGAGCCGGTATTTTTGGTGCGTGGACATTGGGAGTCTTGATCAGTCGAGGCCTTTTGATTGTCGTTCTATGCCTGGCACTCTTGATTTCCATTCCATCAGGAGCGTAGGTGAGCCTCACCCCGCGATCTTTTCTCGACGGTTTGCATGTTTTTGCTCTGCATGCATTGATGATGATTGGGGAGGGTGCTCCATGATACCATGGGCCGATCCATGGGTACGGCGAGTGCTTTCTCCCTTCCAGCCTTGGGAGGAGATACATGATGATCAGGATGCGGGATTCAGTTCCTCTAGAGATTATGACCAGCTTACAGATATTTTGCGAATTGGTGATATCTTCGCGGTTATTGCTTCGGAGGGCAATGAGGAGGGTGTGGATTATTACTTGTTGCGATGCTCTATGCTGAAGAGTGTGCTGAATGAGGATACAGTGGATGGGCATGGGATGCACTTCAATGCTCATAGCATGATCGTAGGTGGCCACTATTTTCAGCAGATACAGAGGCGTGGTCGCTATATTGAGTTCCAGGAGTACATGGTGGATCAGGAGGCATACATGTATTCTCATCTTGTTGTTGGGATCAAGATTACTTTGAGTCGTGTTCGCACTCGCAAGGCGACGTCCACTCCACGATGGCGCCTTGCAGTGGCGGATCACGAGAGCATACTTGCAACTATTGGCATGAGAGCTGATCCTGAGGAGTAGCACATTACATATCATATTTTTTGGGATCATCAGTTGATCAGATTGATTTTTATTGGGTATCACTAGTTGATTACACTTTTTTGTATTCGATATGTATAGGCTCACTGTGTAGTAAAGAAGATTGTGCATGATACGGATTGGGTGAAGTATAACATCGAAGTGCATGCATTTTTGCAAGCACCTTTTCAATGCTTAATGTTTACAATTACAACACACGGCATTATTTTTAAAATACATTATGTATTAGATGTGTGAATTGAGATATTTGAAATTCAAAATCATACTCTTAATTTTAAATATGCACATGGGGATGAAACTTCGCACGGCTCTTAGGTTTAGTGTAATAATTGCAAGCATTGATATATACGAAATTCAATATGATATTCAAAATGATAAAGTTGGAACTTGAACATGACCAGCGTTAGATATCAATTGTCACAAAATCACCTATAGTCAATATTATTTTTAACATCTTGAAATTTACAAGACCAAAGTAAGTCTAAGAGGGAGAAATTCACTAGCATAGCCACACCAACCTTTTCCTTTTACATAAACCAAACACCAACACTTTCCCTTGCACCAACTACCAATCCTTTCTCTTGTACGTAAACCACCAAATCCAAAAGAAAGTAGTGAAATTAAATGGTGGGCTAACATGCCACACCTTTCTTGTACTCCCATACACGTTAGCGTACCACCAAAGTAGAAAGAAAATAGTAAAATTAAATTGTGGCCTAACATGTCACACCTTCCTTGTACTCCCATACATGAGTAGAGTTTAAGAGGGAGAAGTGGGATTGTTAATATGTGTATATTTTTTTGGTGCATAGCCACAACAACCCTTTCTTTTTACATAGACCAAATACCAACACTTTTCCTTATACCAACCACCAATCCTTTCTCTTGTACATAAACCACTAAATGCAAAAGAAAATAGTGAAATAAAATGGTGGGCTAGCATGCCACACCTTCCTTGTATTCCCATATACATGCATTAATTGCCAATTGTGTTGATTTCTCTTCTTTATGTTCATTATCTTTTATAAATGCATAATAATTAGATTGGTGCATTGGCAAATGTTATATTAAGGAAATTGAAATAGTCCTTAGAAACTTGGAAGGCATATGCGATTGTGATTTGGAAGGCACATGTGATTGTGGTCCGAATATGACAAATAATTAGGTCTTGTTTTCTTTGATCACCAATTAGCACAAGTATTGTTAACAATAAGAGACAAATTAAACACTGAGTCATAATAAATAACAGCAAAATCATGCAAAGGACAAGTCTAACTTCATTTTTGAAAAAAATCCCCAAAAATTTTATATTTTTTAAAAATTGTAGGGACAAAATATACGCTTCATGTCAATAATATTAAAAAACTAGAATTGTGAAAAAAGAATGCATAAAATATTACTTATATTTTATTGCAGAACCTAAAAATGTCTAGTATTATCATTTGCAAAAAGTATTTTCTCCTTTAATTTAAAAAACATGACAAATTGCAAAGGAGAAGAAACTGCTTCATTCAACTAAGAGAGTTGCTAGAGCTTTTTCTTTGACATACCAATTGTTTTCTATGCAAGTGCCCATATCAAATCCATATACAAGAATTTCTACACCCTACAAACTAAGCATGTCCACACATTGGTGATTTCTCGAATTTTTTCCTTTTGTCATGTTGTTTAAGTATCTCTAGATCACACATTCCCTCAAGTTCATTGGTGTTGAAAGAATTTTTTATCAATTGATTTACACATAGGTAACAACATTGCCCTCGGAGTCATGGATAAGTTTTGTACCAATATACATTTCTAGAATACTTTTTGTAAATAGCATAAATTGAAAGTTGGTAAAATTGATGTTACTTTAATATCTAATTTCATTTGATGAAACAATTTTACATTGGGCTATGGCATTGTCTAAAAAAAGTAATTTTCTTTTTATACAAATTAGTTTATCAAATGGTTGAATTTCAACATATTTTGATATTAAGATGGGAAGGCTAGATTTGGAAGCATGAATATGACAATAGTTGTCTTTTTGAAAAATTGATGAAAATTTGGATTTTGAAACACACTTTATTGACAAACATGAATAGAATAAAATTTTTGTTTAAAAAATGAAAAACTTTTATCAACAAAATAAAATTGATGAGCGATTTGAAACTATTGCAAAAAATCTTGGTTTGCATGCTCCACACTTTAGCTCTTGTGGACCTGAAGAAGAGGACAACAATGAGCCTATGCATCAGATGGAAGGAAACGATGAATTTACTGATATGCATGTACAGGATAGGTTGGATGATGAAGAGGATAACATGGATGCTTTAGGAGAGGATAGCCATTTACCTCTCACTGATAAAATAATACAAAGATTGATTGAGTTGCAAGCTCTTTGGGATGGACATCAAGCTTCAGTGGAGTTTCAAGATAGTATGCTTAAAATTCTATTTGGAGATATGGGTGGTCCTAAGTCTACAACACATGAAGGTGCAAAAAGATCGAGTTTGAGTAAACTATTGGTCCAACTTCCAGAAACATGGGATGGAAGTCTAGTAAATGGAATAACTATTCCCACATGTTGGGAGCAATTAACTACTATGTTGACAAGGCTTGGAATGGTTGAATCAAAGAGATATAGAATATGTCAAGGAAAAGAGGATTCCATACATGCTCCAATACTCTATCTACCAAGCAAAGAGGACGCTTCTAGTGGTAACATTGTTGAATGCCAATGCAATAGAAATGTCACTAGAAAGAGAAAATTAAAGCGCGATTGTTTAACATGTTGTGAGAAGTGTGAGAAATGTGCAGTGCCTAGAAAGGAAATGTTATGTTTTGACTACATTTCGAACGGTGAACAATTGAAACTACTTACTAGAAGTAGATCTTTATGCCACGAATTATTGGAAATGTGGCGAAATAAAGACAAATGGTTGGTATCGAACAATTCTAATGAAAATATTAGAATTGATGAGTTCTAGGATGGCAGTAAATGTAAATGTGTGAAAGAGTTTTGGGATCTAGAATCGGAGTTTGAGTTGCCATTGGTATGTGAGAAGGGGTATTACAAACAAGCTTATACATCATGGCCATCTTCACTTAAATCGGAAGCACTTTTGGAGGGTTGGAAAGAACATGAGAAAATTTACAAATTTGTTTGCAAGGCTTGTCGAGCTTTGATACAAGGTCCACAAAGACTCTATAAGGTAAATTTTTTACATATATACTATAAATGGTCTCTAATTAATAATGTTAGAGAATTCCACGTAATGTTGTACTCTAAATGTGTCTTTGTTTACATATATAGGGAGATCCATGCAATTTTGCTCTCTTATTGCACTGGGATGGGTTCCAGACATCAAGAACAACCCAGAAGAATTGTGGCGTCATCGAGATAAAGGTTCTCAATTGTGGAAAGAAGTCCATAATTGGAGCAATACCAGTCTTGTTCATTCCATTTAGTTGCAAAAAAATTATAGGAAGCTCAAGCAAACTCTTTCATGTTTTTATGAAACCTTTGATAGATGAATTAGAAAGTTTGTTCATAGATGGAATTGATATAGATTTCAATTATCCAATGCCTTTAATTTTTGGGCGTGATAGCTCTTTTTCCCAAACCTTCAAAGCACGTGCTATGCTTATGATGGTGACTGGTAACCATCCAGCTCAATGTAAGATTGGAGCTTTTAAAGATGGTGGCCAAGCTTTTTGTCGTAGGGACAAACCTATAGCTACTTTAGAATGTGAAGGATCGAGTCGATACCTTTATGACCAAAATAGATTCCAATTCAGATATGCTCCAGCGAAGAGGTCCACAAAAGATATGTTGAGAGACTTGCTTCTTGCAGAGCGAGCAAGCACTCAAACGCAACGTGAAGACATTCTTAAAGAGGCTGGTCTTTCAGGTAGATCATGTCTATGGAGATTATATGATCTTTATGGGTTCGACTTATCTCTTGATCTTGTGTATGATTGTATGCACATACTAGCATTGAATATGTTTTCAAAGTACATGAGCTCTTTAATGAGAGATATCGACAATAGAGTGAAGAAAGAAATCGATGAAGCAACTCATAGAATGACATTGGCCACACCTTATTCCATCCGATATGGTCGATGGCCAAGGTTTCCTAGCAAGTATTTTGAGAGTTACAAGGCAGAGGAAACACAAAAGTTCGTACAATGGTGTCTTCCTTATGTCCTGAGTGAGGTCCAAGGTATTCCTAAGAAATTCTATGATTTGGTCTCCTGATCATAGATATTGCTCATGCCTTTTATAACCATACTAGAAGTAATGGCTGGTCTCAAGAAGACATAAACACTCTGAGGGTATTGCTTGCTTCTTGGAGAGTAAGATCAGAAGAGTGGATTGGAAGAAACTCAGCTCCGGCATTAGAGCATGTTGCAGGTTTCGGAGAATTTCTTGATGATATTTTGTGACATGGCAGCCACGATGGGTTTTGGTGCTACATATATGAGCGTATGGTCTCAACATGTGCTAGCATCAAAACAAACAATAAGGACAATGAGATCTCATATGCAAACTATCATCGAAGGAGATTTTTCACATGGGTCTTTCTACATATTCAAGAAGATGCTGATAGGTTGTTTCCTCATCAAAGGATGTTGAAAGAGTTTCATGGAGTTCTCTCAGTCCCAGATGGATATTTAGTGGACAAACATGGATGTTATGACTGTCCTCAATGGCATTCATTAGGATTGATACATGTATCATCCATTGAAAAAGCGAAACATTTATGGAGTTTAGCTACATTGCATGCGAAAGACTATCCTTGCCAAAGAGTCATTGGCCAAAAGGGTATTGTAATAGCAAGAAAGAAGCCAAAAGTTAGATACGCAACAAGTGAGGAAAGAAGGTATGTAGAGCAAAATCTTCAATTCGGGATTGAGAGAGTAACAGAATATAAGAAAATTATGTTTAAGGGTGAGGTTTATAAGATTGAAGATAAGGTTATCATAAAGTCTGAAGAGGATGCAACATTAGTCTCTAGTGTGAGACACTAGAAAGCATGTATATCATCGTTTTTTTCCTTTCAGCATAATGGTGACATGCAACTATTCTTTGGAGCACACTACTATAGGCAACGCATTGTTGTTGAAAGAGGATATGAAAGATTAGATGTTGATGGCACCACTGGCACGAGTGTCCTACAAAATGCATATTTGCCATACACCTGGAATTGTATAAGGCCAATGAGTTCTTTATTGCATAAGTTTATTCCTCTATAGCATGGAGGTGGTATCATTGCATATGAGACAAAAGATTTAGGATTGAGAACACGTTTAATCCAGCCTGGTTGCATTGGATGTATTCCTCCTTGGCTAGAGGAGAATGATATTGTTTTATTCAAGTCTTATCTTTTGCAGATACAATATGTTCACCAAGTGATCTCAAGTATGCCATTGTTAGAGATGTGGATTACATGCTAAATCAAGTTAAAGTAGCATGGCTAAAGCTGGTTCACGCAGAGGAAAAGAAATGGAAGGTCTTGATGGAAGACAACGAATGGAAGGATTGGTGGTTTTGTGTGTCTATCAACGAGACGTGGAAAGTTATCAAGACAAAGAACATGGTAGTTCAGGGCAAAGCCAAGATAGTTCCTATCATGTGGCAATCTTAGGCATGTAGCTAGGATACATGAAGTTAAAATCATTCAAGGAATTAGAAAACGGATTTGGTATGTATTTGTATTTGATTTCCTTTTACATTTATTTCTATTTTGTGTGTTTTTATTTCATACTAACAATAACTAAACTCTTTTATGCTTATGTTGTGCATGATCAAGATGGCTAGCAACAACATGGACATGGCGGCGCTACTAAAGAAAATGATGAGTGAAGATCCAAGTTTCCTTGGACTCATGGATTCCATGGTTAGTTCAATCAAAGGTATGTCATTTTTTTGTTGGATTTATGTTATGCATTTGGAGAAAGAAGGGGTTGAACATATACAGAAGGTGTTGCGTGGTTGATGAATGCATGGCATGTATTCATGCATTTAGAGAAAGAATGGGCTGATTTTGTAAGCATGTATGTTATGCATTTGGAGAAAAAAGGTGGCTGAATTTATAGCATGTATGTTTTTGCCTTTGGATGTAAGGGAAGGGGTTGAATATATGGGAGAAGGGAGTTGAATATATGGGAGAAGGAGGCTGAATTTACGGCATGTAAGTTTATGCTTTTGGATGTATGGGAGGGGGCTGAATCTATGCATTTGGATTTAAGGGAGAAGGTTGAATTTACGCATTTGGCTTTAAGGGAGAAGGTTGAATTTTTGGGTGAAGAGAATAGTTTTTTAAATTATGGGCTGTATTCATTGCATTTACAGAAAGAAAGGGCTGATTTGTAAGCATGTATGTTATGCACTAGGAGAATCTAGGTGGCTGAATTTATATCATGTATGTTTTTGCCTTTGGATGTAAGGGAGGGGGCTGAATTTATGGGAGCAAGAGGCTGAATTTATGGTATGTATCTTTATGCATTTGGATGTAAGAGGGGGTGCTGAATTTATGGGAGAAGGGGGTTTAATTTATGGCATGCATGTAGATCCATTTGGAGAATGCATGTGGCTGACTTTATGGCACGTATGTTATGCACTTAGAGAAAGAAGGTGGCTGAATTTCTGGCATTTATCATTTTGCATTTGGATGTAAGAGGGGGGGCTGAATTTATGGCATGTATGTTTTTGCATTTAGATATGAGAGAGGGGGCTGAATATATGGCATGTATGTTTTTTATATAGGGAAAATGCCTATGGGAGATGAATCAAAGGATGTGTCCTTCAAAGAGAACAAGGAACGTCTCTCTTTGCAAGATAAATCTCAAGTTTCTGTTCCTTTGATCTCAGGGGCAAGTTTTACACCTACATATGATGAGGTATTTAAACCACCCAAAATGATCTGTAGGGATAAGAACAAGCTATATGGGAAAGAGCTCCTAGAAAAGTGCTTTAGAGACCAGCATTCTCTATTGTTAGAAAACTACCGTCGTGTACGAAGGTGGTTCGAGGGAATAGAGACTGTTATAGGTCTACGGCATAAAAAGGAAGAACAACAGCATATTAAAGGCATCATCCATGAGCGTCATCATGAGATAGTGCCTCTAAAGTTTAGTGGAGTTGAATATAGCTGGAGAGAGGAAGATATATACAAGTGGTGGATCTCCTCAAAGCAGTCTAGGGAGGTAGCAAGCTAAGGGTGTCCACTTCCGGACCACTTTCGGGTGAGTGTAACACCCGCTCGAGTGAAAATACAAAGGTTTTGCTTCGGTCTCCAATACCTTGATCGAGGTATAAGCTCCAATGAAAATCACACACGAGCACAACCGAGCCAAGCCAATACCTTGATTGAGGTACTGCGCTTTTTCACCGGACCGAGCCTCTACCTCGATCGAGGCTTGCTGGCAAGCCAGCTATACATGCCACATCTACCTCGTTCGAGGTATCGTGGCAATCCAGCTCAACCTCGATCGAGGTCAGGTGGCATGTCCAGTAAACCTCGATCGAGGTATGTGCCATCCGACAGGGCAGCCAACAGGGCGGATGACATACCTCGATCGAGGTATGCTGGACACATGACTTGGCATCCTGCTTCTGCCAACATACCACGATCGAGGTATCGTGGCATGTCAAAACCTCCATCGACGTGGATGTATCGAGATGTATGGGCATGTCACAATACCTCGATCGAGGTATTGTGGCATGGCAATACCTCGATCGAGGTAGATGTACCGAGATGTATGGGCATGTCAAGAATACCTCGATCGAGGTATCATGGCATGCCAATACCTCGATCGAGGTAGATGTGCCGAGATGTATGGGCATGTCAAGAATACCTCGATCGAGGTAGCTAAACCCTAATTTTTCTTATAAAAGGAGAGCGACCCCCCTCATTCTGCATACCTCGATCGAGCTCCTTCTCATCCACTGATTTCGGATTTGCCGGACTTCGATGGAATTGCGCGAGCGACGGAGAGCCATGAACGGACATCGACGGAGATGGACGGAGCCGGAGCGGGAGAGTCTAGGTAGGGTTTTTTTTTATGTAGCATTTTCTTTTTGGTAGAATTTGATTAAATTTTAGTTTATAAGAAAAATTATAAAATGCATTTTAATGTTTTTCTGAAATTTATGAATTACAAGATTTTTTATTTAAAATGTGAAAATTAAAATTTTTTTTAAAAATAGAGCTTTTTTTAGTAAATAAAAAAACGTTCATATTAATAATTATAAAATATTTATAAATTTTAAATGCATTTGTAAAATTTTTTTTTAAAATTTTTAAATTACGATATTTATAATTTAAAATGTGAAAATTTTAAATTTAAAAAACGTTTAATGAGGCATTTTTTATTCAAAATGTGAAAATGTTCAATATTTCTGTTTTTTTTATGTAGCATTTTCTTTTTGGTAGAATTTGATTAAATTTTAGTTTATAAGAAAAATTATAAAATGCATTTTAATGTTTTTCTGAAATTTATGAATTACGAGATTTTTTATTTAAAATGTGAAAATTAAATTTTTTTTTTTAATAGAGCTTTTTTTAGTAAATAAAAAAACGTTCATATTAATAATTATAAAATATTTATAAATTTGAAATGCATTTGTAAATTTTTTTTTAATTTTTAAATTACGACATTTATAATTTAAAATGTGAAAATTTTAAATTTAAAAAACGTTTAATGAGGCATTTTTTATTCAAAATGTGAAAATGTTCAATATTTCTGTTTTTTTAATGTAGCATTTTCTTTTTGGTAGAATTTAATTAAATTTTAGGTTAAAAGAAAAATAATAAAAAATTTCTAAATTTCAAATGCAATATAATGTTTTTTTGAAATTTATGAATTACGACATTTTTTATTTAAAATGTGAAAATGAATTTTTTTTTCAAAATAGAGCTTTTTTAGTAAATAAACAAACGTTCATATTAATAATTATAAAATATTTATAAATTTGAAATGCATTTGTAAATTTTTTTTAAATTTTTGAATTACGACATTTATAATTTAAAATGTGAAAATTTTAAATTTAAAAAACGTTTAATGAGGCATTTTTTATTCAAAATGTGAAAATGTTCAATATTTCTGTTTTTTTAATGTAGCATTTTCTTTTTGGTAGAATTTGATTAAATTTTAGTTTATAAGAAAAATTATAAAATGCATTTTAATGTTTTTCTGAAATTTATGAATTACGAGATTTTTTATTTAAAATGTGAAAATTAAATTTTTTTTTTTAATAGAGCTTTTTTTAGTAAATAAAAAAACGTTCATATTAATAATTATAAAATATTTATAAATTTGAAATGCATTTGTAAATTTTTTTTTAATTTTTAAATTACGACATTTATAATTTAAAATGTGAAAATTTTAAATTTAAAAAATGTTTAATGAGGCATTTTTTATTCAAAATGTGAAAATGTTCAATATTTCTGTTTTTTTAATGTAGCATTTTCTTTTTGGTAGAATTTAATTAAATTTTAGGTTAAAAGAAAAATAATAAAAAATTTCTAAATTTCAAATGCAATATAATGTTTTTTTGAAATTTATGAATTACGACATTTTTTATTTAAAATGTGAAAATGAATTTTTTTTTCAAAATAGAGCTTTTTTAGTAAATAAACAAACGTTCATATTAATAATTATAAAATATTTATAAATTTGAAATGCATTTGTAAATTTTTTTTAAATTTTTGAATTACGACATTTATAATTTAAAATTTGAAAATTTTAAATTTAAAAAACGTTTAATGAGGCATTTTTAGTGAGTGAGGGCATTGCAACTCTTGCACTACTTGGGATTGTCATGGTCCTACTACTCTACTCACCTCTCTATGTGAAAATGTTCTATATTTCTGTTTTTTTTATGGAGCATTTTCTTTTTGGTAGATTTTTATTAAATTTTAGTTTATAAGGAAAATTATAAAAAATTTCTAAATTTATAATGCATTTTAATGTTTTTTTGAAATTTATAAATTACGACATTTTTTATTTAAAATGTGAAAATGAAAATTTTTTTTAAAATAGAGCTATTTTTATTAAATAAAAAAACGTTCATAGGAATAATTATAAAGTATTTATAAATTTGAAATGCATTTGTAAATTTTTTTTTTTTGAATTACGACATTTATAATTTAAAATGTGAATTTTAAATTTAAAAAACGTTTAATGAGGCTTTTTTTATTCAAAATGTGAAAATGTAAAAATTAGGTTTTTAAAAATCATCTTGAGGAATGGCCACTAGTTGAGGTGATTTGCCCAACCAAAATAGGAAATGAAGATACAAGACATTTTGTATAAGACTCACTCGACTTATCAAATTAATACACAAACATAAACCTACTAGTCAACTATTGGAGTTGGACATTAAAGATTGACTAGTGACATGGTTGGTGACCAAAGCTTGAAGTTGACTAGACACTTTGGGACAAGCAAGTTCTTTAGAAGGAAACTAGGTTTAAGCTTGGGTAATCATCCCTAATATATTGGGAAATTACTAATGATAAATCATCCTTTAACTATTTGGCAATTAGTAAGGATCGATTCTACTAGGAAATATGTTGAAGGCATATGTCCCCTATTAGTCAATAGATTGATTAGACTAAGCATGCATGATAAGGCTATAGCTTGGAAATGCCTAGATAGTGGCTTAGTCCAAATCTTCAATATCCCTTAAGAAGACATGAAATAGTGGCTTAGACCTTAAGAAGACATGGAATAGTTTGCAAATGTCTAATTCTTCTAAGTTATGCATAGACTCTAGCATAACTGAAAAAAGAATATTACAAGATTGAGAATATTTGGATGGGTCTTCAAGAACTCGAATATTACGGTCTGTGCCTATAAACTGTTTGAGATTCTTATGCTATCACTATGGCATGCTTTAGATCTAGCACTTTGATCATGTTTGTTGTCTAGTTCCATAATTCATCTACTTCTCTTATATGTATAAGAAGAAAGAAATATGCCATAGAGAAACTGAAAGTTTAACTAGAATACCTAACATTCATTGCACATGGGACTCTAGTGGATCTATATTCATTCCACATTCATGCTAATATATGCAAGTATTTTGATCAACTATAGACCTAAGTTCAAATAGAGCCTGTTAATGACTGAATCTCTCCTAATCATCCCTTAATGATCATAGATAATAGTATGGGCCACTATAAGGATTGGTTAGGAGCTATTTTTGAAATGCCAAACTTTGAAATGAAGTCAATATTCATTGTGTTGAGGAATATTTGTCGGGTGGATCTAGTTGAAGAGAGGAATCCATGTTGCATAACATTTGTCTGAGTTGAGTAGCCTCAAATCGACTTAAGAGAGAGAGAACTCCATAACCTTCAAGAGTCGACATTTGAAGCATCCCATTCCATGTTGTTTGCTACATGGCAGCTCGCCATGTGGCACACATACATCCCTTTTTACACTGTAGGGAAACCTATGACTAATGTTAACAACATTTATCTTGTCTTTTACAAATGACTAAGATGTTTTCCCAAAAAGACTTTGTAACAATAATCACGTGAACCACCTCATAACCAAAATAGTATGGATGCTACATATCTCCTTTCCCTCGTTGAAACTATGTCACACATGGAATGTCAACCACATGCTCAAGGAATTATATGCTAGTTTGATTGTAAGCAAGGGTGGTCTCTTTCTTGCTAGTCCAACCATAGGCAACGGTGACGCTTATTACTTGAGCTCAACCAAAATTAACATTAGTTATCGTATGCAACCCTTCCCATTGCATAGGGACATCCAAGGATTTAATTTTCAAAGTTTTTGAATCCTCTTCTAGGGATCATGTGCCCTTTGTTGTTGCTACGTATGTGGATGATCTCATTCCAAAACTATTTTTACAACTAGAAGTCGAGTGAGTCTTATACAAAATGTCTTGAACCAAGTGATGATCTATAGGAATGGCCACTAGTTGAGGTGGATTGCCCAACCAAAATAGATAATATTGAAAAGGCTTAATTATTTTCTCAAAGTTCTCGCTTTAAAAGGTCTGTAGTGTGAACCCGCTCTCTTTTTTAATGTGTAGTCCGAGAAATACTAGATGCGCCTTGCTTGTGTATTGTTCAAAGTAATGTATTAGGTATCCTTCTATCTCCTCCATCTCTATTGCAAACCCAAGGCAGTAAAGCATTCAAAGAAGGTCTTATTAACCAAACCTCTCCACTATCTGTCCTTAGTATAGGGGCCATAAGTGGACAATGTGGTCCTTACACCACATGTGGAAAAGTTTCATATTGGATAAAAAGTGAAAAAAGGGAAACATATAAGGAAAAAATATTTGAGACATCTAAGTTTAAAAATGCAACAACTAGAGTGAAAAAATTCTAATCAAAATTAAGAATTATTAATAATATTGATTAATATTGAGCCACACATTTGGCCCATCTACCGGTAGGTGCATAGGATCTACCTCATCAAGGAGTACGTACAAATAGTTTTCATTACGTAAATAGATTATAAGTCATATTGAATAGAATATTATTTTCATTACCCAAATAGAATATTAATTTCCATGTGTTTTTTTTGTGCATGCGCCAGCCAGCGCACAAGTTCTAGCACCACTATTCGTATGCAGATAGAGATGCTGAGAGCTGAGATGAGGGCATTGCAGGATGCTAGGGCACCCCCTCACTTGGTTGCGAGCCTGGATTCAGTTATTGAGGCTCTGAGTCGATTGGACACAGTTGAGGACGTTGTGGATAGCTTTCAGGCACAGGCTGAGGCGGAGATCACTGGTGGTGGCTTGGATTGGAGAGCCATTCGACAGTTGTTTGAGCGTGAGTCACATCACAGGGAGGCCTTGGAGGATATGTTTTGGGATGGTCACATCGAGACGATGCGACCACGATCAGGGCTCCCCTTGCATATTTTATGGTGTAGGCACCCCATCATAGCAGCACACATTTATCCGAGATATCTCGCTGCGAATGGTGGTCGATTGCCTCACAACCGCCAGATAGCCAGGTCATTTGCCATGTAGCTTTACGCTGAGTTTGTCCTTGGTCATCGGGTGGACTACCTTAGTACCCGTCCAGGATCAGGAGCGGGACGTGGTAGGATGGGGCGTCAGGAGCGTCAGATTGTAGGTGTTCGGTGTCGACGCGAGGGACCAGAGTTGCACACCATCCCTGCACCGGCATTGCGAGCGGTGGGAGGACAGATTAGGGGGGATGTTCATTCAGTGGCATCATCCTTGCAGCACATGGTCTCTGCCCTATCGAGATCTATTGTGATTCCACCTCCCCCACCTCGATCATCGATGGAGCATCCCACATCTACACCACCTCCCACATCTACGGTGCCTCAGCATGAGTTGGAGGCTTGAGACACACGGATTGCAGAGTTGGAGGCGTTGTTGGCCGAGTCTAGGGACGAGGTTAGTTATTTTGATTATGTTAGTTTATTTTTTTATAGCGTGTTTTGAACTGAAGTTTTTTGGTTAATTCTCACCATGTATGTGACATGTTTGCATTGCAGGCACATCTATTGCGTCAGGAGATGGAGTCTCGCGTACGACTGTTGCAAACAGATTTGGAGGAGCAGAGGATTCGGACACGCATAGCATACCATCGCGCAGAGCACTATATTTTGCAGTTGAGGCATATTAGTCGTGATCCATCGCGCCATAGGATCGACCCCAGCGTGGCCCTATACCCTGCTCCTCCTGTAGATGTGCCGACTAGGACACCCATAGACGCAGCAGTCATAGCGAGGCTTCCTACTGCCACTTGTGTCCTCTGCCACGAGGAGTTTGACACCGTAGGGGTGGTTTGGACTAGGGTGCGGCCACATCGCACATCTCCATTGCATGACCCGCCACATGGTGGCACGTTCAGTGTGCCCTGTATGCTTTGCTGACATTGATGTGGTGACATACAGAGGACTGGGCATGGATGATCTATATCCTGGTCATCGTCAGGCTGTTGATCCATTCGCCCGTGTAGTCTTGACAGAGCACTACAGGGAGGAGGCACAGAGAGCGTTGCTGATGCAGGAGGGTGCAGATACATCGGTGGTTGCATCATGCATTCCACGACGCCTTTCGTACGGTGATTTCATGCCAGGTGACGAGGCACGAGCGGAGGAGGCACGCCGGATCGAGCGAGAGGCAGAGCTGCAGACATCATTGCAGCAGTGGGTGGAGCAGCAGCTAGGGCGGGGCCGAGACCAGCGTCTTTCACATGTAGAGATGATTACTCGCGCTGGATTTGAGGCACGAGTATTCGCAGATGCACGGCTATGGGAGCTGAGACGCACGTACATAGAGGAGGTGAGGGAGGCAGAGATGGCAGCAGTGGCGCGTGGAGCATGCCCTCCTCTTCATCAGGATGAGGCTGGCCCATCTCATGCATGTGATGAGGCTGGCCCATCTGAGCCGGCTTTGCCTGAGGGCACACAGCGGACGGTTGGGCAGCGGGTCATACAGGAGCCACGTCAGCGTTCCACTAGAGGATCATATGTAGAGTTATCAGATTTGGATTCAGATTGATTGTTTAGGCTTCACACGTTTCTTGTATAGGGATGCACTTTTGCAGCATGATGATGATGATGTACAGATTCATTTTGGTACTTTCATGATATTGTTCCCACTTTTATGATGTATGAGCATTTTCGTACTTTCATCAGTTTATCTCAGTTTATAGTTTGTTTAATACATAAGGTATTTAAAAAAGAATGCCATGTGAAGTAATTGTAAACATTAAACATTAATTGTAAACATTAAACATTAAACATATCAAAATTCATCTTTTTTTAGGAGCATAGACTAAAGCATATAGACATAGACTAATAGGCATATAGACATAGAAGCAAGTAGGCATTCACATAAATCATAGAAATAGGCATTCACTTAAAGCATAAACTTAATAGGCATTCACATAAAGCATAGCGATAGGCATTAAGCATAAAGAAGGCATCCATAAACATTTAAAGAGTAGATCCATAGAGCATAAAGCATAAAACGTGCATATAGAATTAGGCATATAGGCATTCACATAGGCATATAGACATATAGAAGCATAGACTAATAGGCATTCACATAGGCATATAGACATATAGAAGCATGGACTAAAGAAGCATAGGCAAATAGGCATTCACATAAAGCATAGCGATAGGCATTAAGCATAAAGAAGGCATCCATAAACATTTAAAGAGTAGATCCATAAAGCATAAAGCATAAAACATGCATATAGAATTAGGCATATAGGCATTCACATAGGCATATAGACATATAAAAGCATAGACATAGGCATACATAAACGTAGATGCATAGACATAGACATTCACATAAAGCATTCATTAAATAGGCATAGAAGCATAGATTAAAGAAGCATAGGCAAATAGGCATTCACATAAAGCATAGAAATAGGCATTCACATAAAGCATAAACTTAATAGGCATTCACATAAAGCATATACTAGCATTCACATAAAGCATGTAATAGCATTCACATAAAGCATGTAGAGACATAAGCAAGCACAGACTAGCACATATAGGAAGCATTCACATAAAGCATATACTAGCATTCACATAAAGCATGTAATAGCATTCACATAAAGCATGTAGAGACATAAGCAAGCACAGACTAGCACATATAGGAACATAGGCAAGCATAGGCAAGTGTAGAAGTATAGGCATAGGCACGCATAGAAGTATAAGGCATTAATAGGCAAGCATAAAGCAAGGCACGCAATGCCATTCATTAAATAGAAACATAGATATATAGAAGCCTATAGAAATATAGAAACATAAAGCAAAGATATAGAAGCATAAGCAAATAGGCATTCACATAAAGCATATAGACATATAGAAGCATAGGCAAATAGGCATAAAGCATAAAGTAGGCATATAAATATAGAAGAATAAAAAAGTACAAGCATATTATATAAATATAGAAGCATAAACATAGGCAAACCATGCATGCTAGGCATATACAAATTTACGGCAACAATTTTGACACGATTTGTTGCATGGAGAGATAGGGTTACTCTAGGATAGAAAATGGGGGTTAATGCTGGAACATTCCTTGGTAAGTGGATGGAATTAATACCTAGGAATTGCTGCCCATGGTGAGATGACCAAGAGTTGACCTACAAATGCACAGTACCCTACTGCCTCGAGCTCGATCCTCCAAGTACTCTTGTCGTAATCGATCCTCTTGGGAGCTCCAGTTGGTCACGGAGTCATGGGCAACGGGCTCTAGATCTTGAGGTGCTTTGAATTCTGGATCCCCTTTAACAATGATTTACTGCGCATGCGCAGCGAGTACACTAGCTACAGATCGCTAGACGGCCCTTTTATTGCATGTAGCTGCACGGTGAATAGAGCTGCTGGCCTAGGGCACGGTGCGCGCACGTAGTACAGCTACAGCTGCAAGGCGAATCGATTAATGGAACTGGCCTAGCTAGGGCACGACGTACGTAGTACAACTGCTGGCGAAAAACGTAGCACCAGATAGTCTGCAATTGATCGACAGAGCTGCTGGCCGGTGCATGATTGCAGATCAATTGCAATTAGATGCATATATTACTAGTACTGTGATCAAGGCGCTAGCTGCTAATATGATGCAGCTCCTGCAGCAGGATCGATCGCGCGGGCTGCAGCTGCTGAAGCATAGACTAGGGAAGGATGAAATCACTGCAAATAGGTAGAAAGCAAGATGCAGGCTGCAAGTACTAACAACGGCTTTAGCGTGCTCTGTTCCGTGAAGGAGCCGTTTGAAGGTCGAAGAGGATTAGATTTTGGGGGGATTTTTTCCCCAAAAATGCAACTTTGGAAATTGGCGCCTTCCCTTTTCACCCTATCTAAACCCTTTAACCCAAATAGGCATTTATCTAAACCCTTTAACCCTTTAAATGATTAACTTTTAAATGATTAACCTTGGGTGAAATTTGTGATTATAAGCATGTTATGTGCTAGTTCAATTCAATCGTGGGCCTCTTAGTTTAATTGAGTCTAGGTCTTTCATGCTAGTTTTGATTGTGGGTTGGTTTAGTTAGAATTATGTGTCTTATGCTAGCCGATTAGTTTAAGGTTCTAATTTGGGGCCACTTTCCCTCTATGAAAGTGGCTTGATTCCACAATCAACACGCAGGGACATGGATTGCCTTCACGCCTCACCTGCCCGATCCGCGGCCCCACAACTAACATGCAGAGACACGGGTTGCCTTCACGCCTCACCTACTCGCGGTCCGCGGTACCACAACTAACATGCAGAGACATAGATTGCCTTCACGCCTCACCTGCCCAATCCACGGCCTCTCCAGCATCCCACATCCAACATGTTGGCACATAGATTGCCCTCAAGCTTCACCTACCCAATCCCTGGCCTCCCAAGCCTCAGCTACGATTAACGGCCTTATGTCATGGAGGGGAAGAACATGAGAAATCGCATGTCTTATTTCCAACGTATTAGACTTTGAAGGTCGAAGAGGATTAGATTTTGGGGGGATTTCTTCTAGGCAATTAGTTTCGTTATTTTATAGAAACATAGGCATTTGCATAATGCATAAAGCATAATATACAGCTAGCATACAGGTTAAAGCATTTATATAAAACATAAATCATATACTAGCATAGATAGGCATACATAGACATAGGCATAATAGAGAAGCAAAAGATTATAATTTAATCTTTATAGATGAGAGCTGCTTTAAGATATACATCCTTCAGTGTGCTCTTGAGTTACAAGAATGAGCATTTACATAAAGCATAAGTCACATGCTAGCATAGATAGGCATACATAGACATAGGCATAGGCATACATAGATGGAAAAGAGCAAATGGAGTGGGTTGTTGGTAGTGTGCATAAGCTATATATATATGTCCTAGATTTAGAGTTATAACAAAGAGCAAATGTAGAATCAATGAGTCATGACATGGTCGATATAGTAGATACAAGGCATGTTTTAGTATTTAACTCACAAATTATAATTTAAGCTTTATAACCGATGACAGATGAAAAAAATATATATGTGAAGACTCGGATCATTTGATGAGTTCATGTGTGTGCCTTGTGTGCAATGCAAAGGGTGGGATCATTTGATAAGTTCATGTATAGTGGCTTATGTGCAAACCCAAGAGTCAGATCATTTGATGAGTTCATGTTAGTGGTTTTTGTGCAACGCAAAGAGTTATATCATTTGATGGACCCAGATTTCCCGTGCATAGACCCACCAAGCTAGGAATCATCCCATAAGTTCATGAATCCCAACTTCCTTGCATGCATCCATCATACTGGGATCATTTGATGAGTTTATGGGATCATCCATCCCCAAAACATTGCAAAGTATCTCGAAGTGGCATTACAAGTTTTGAATGTAGTACCATAACATATCGAGCAAAAGCATCTCATTGTGCACTTGCCCAAGCTACTACTATAGCCCTGTGAGAATGACCAATAGGTTCAACTATTCGATGTGATACATCCTCATCATGTGGTCTGTCAAAGCAATCTTCATGTTATGGCACATTCCCATCTACGAGTAGCGTATTGTGCAAAATGCAACATGCCACTATACTCCTTGCAACCAACTTGGGCTTAGAATTTAGGAACTTCTTATCGAGATACTACCAATCAACCAAATGCATGCATGCTCCAAAACAACGTGCGTGGAAAATAGATAGAAGTTAAACTTGCATTGGAGGTCCATGCTAGGGGTCTCATACAGACTGATGAACCATGGTGTAAGTGCATATACACCATCTCCAAGGATGTACTCTCAAATGCGAAAAGCACCATCAACAAAAACAGAACTTTGTAGGGATATGGAAACTACTCAAGACCTATGAAAAGTTTATTACCAATAATATAATTGGTGGATGATGGGAGGTATCATTGTTGATGATTGTTACATAATTTTTGTTCACATAATAGGATTCACATGAAAATTTGGGATATTCTTCCTTCCTAGCCACACATTCGGTATCTGATAAACATTGGAACTTTGCAAGGAGATGGAACTTTGCAAGTAAATGCAAAATTGGTGCATCATTTTAGTTACTACCCCCTCGTGGAGACATGTGTCAAAATTTTCCTTCCACATATATGTATAATAAAGGTACAAGTTAAACAATGGAGAGGTTCCAAACTAAAGTGATTCAGTATTCCCTCTAGAAATGCAATGATTACATTGAATTGTAACAACTAGTTTGGAATTCTTAAATCATCCTTTGGCCTCTCACTGAAAGACTGAGGGCATATACTTTGAAAAATAAACTTATATTATAAAATTCTAGTAGTATTTGATAAAAGAATTTAATTACTGCTCAGGGATTAGCTTTTATCTCTGATATAGTAAGCACATACAATTGCAATAAAGTATAGAATTGCTATGATAGACATCCAATGAGAAAAATTAATCCCTAAGCATAACAATAAGGCACATAACATAGTACAATAATTAACAAATGTTAAACTTGACTAGGAAGCCATGAACTTTGACTTGTGATACAAAGGAAGGCCATGCTTTTATGATTTATAAAATAATTCCACTAGATCATATAGTACAATTTCTTTGGTCTTTGAAAAATAATATATGTGTACTCCAAGAATGGTAAATGATCATATCATGATGGAAATGGGAATACTTTCCCTTTGGTAGTTCAAATCTAAACAATGCATATCTAAGAATGCATTTCTATTGCCTTGATAGATTTATCTTGTGCCAATTGCATGTGGTAACATTTATTGTTACTATTACATCACCTAAAGCATGTTTTTGGTCCTTTTTCGACATTTTCAATATTTGTTTCTTCAATTCATATATACTTTCTTCAACCATCATCTTTTTATGAAAACTATGTGTGTTTAGTGGAGGTATTTTACCATTGTTGGACATTCTACCATTCTTGCACTACAAAAGTAGAATGTATATGAGTAGAATACAAAGATGTAGAGGGAAAATGGGAGTGAAGCACCTTATGTTAGTCTAGATGGTTTCCTTTTGGATTGATAATATAGCAAGAAACATATAGGTCTTTTTGGATTTAGTTTTAAATGTATTTGGATAAATGGCATCAAAAAGTTAATGGAGTGATGATGCATTAGCATCACAACATAATACTCCAAAATGTATAATGTGTATGAGCTGAATACGAGAATGTAAGGGAACAACACAATGGGAGGAAAGAAGATTATGTTCATATTAGATGAAAGACTTTTATATGGTCAACAAGTCACTGAACCTAGCGGTTTATTTTGGACGTATTCACAAATGTACATAGATGTTCAAAGTACCAAAATACGAATGTAGTTGACATGACAACATAATAGCTTTGCATACCTAAGTGAAAAGATGTGCACTACAGGAAATCAACATCTCATTCATAATTAATTTAATAAACTTCATATATTTATTGGTAAACAATATTTATTTTATGTTAGAGAGCATTTATTTTGAGTTATAATTTTATTATTGGGAGCATGAGATAGTTGATTTTTATACCAAAACAATACATTTGACATCACACATTTTGTATTTCAAGGCTCAAGGAATTATTTATTCTGTATTGGTAAATATTTCCCTTGAGATCTACTTTTACCCTAGAAAACGTGACACAAAATTGTGATTTGTGAACTTAACATTGTGCATATACTTCTAATTAGAACATTAATTTGGAATTACATAGCATATTATAATTGTCTATGTGTTTGACAATTTAGATTTCATTATATTTTTCACTTACAAAATGGAGAAACCTTCATTTCAAATTCTCATGAAATTTTTTGGAAGAAAAATAAGCGCACGTACTTCTCATTGTCAATTTTATTTCGACTACATATAGAAGAAATATAATGTTCTAATATTAAAGAAAATATAATTAGCCTACAACATATATCTTATTAAAATTACAATGATACACACTTGTTAAGTATATGCTCATTTTTTATATAAAAATATTTTTATATATGGAATATTTAACATTCTTGCTTAGTACACAAAAAACTCCTCCTATCTAGTTAATTGCAATCACCATATACAAAAGATTCCTTTTTTTTTAATTTCCAATACAGGAAACACTTAATTTATCATATTAAATAACATATTTCCTAGAAAAAACCATATTTCCTATATACAAAATATAAAATTCATTTGAGTCTCCATATAGGATGTCACATTTGCTAGATAGCATTGACTGATCTATATAGGAAATATAATATGCTATGAAAAAAAGACGTCATTTCCTAGATAGAAAACATAGAATCCACTTGATTCTCCATATTATAAGTCAAATTTCCTTGATAGCATTGGTTGTCTATATAGGAAAAAGAATTTCCTAGATCAAGAGGAGAAAATCCATCTTTCTACCTAGGAAATATGCTCAACTTTCCTAGTTCAACACCAAATTCCTATATAGACATTAGTCAAAAGTTCCTTGTGGAAGTGGCCTTGAGCCTTAGAGGCTCGGTTTAGAAGAGAAGTGCACCTACTGGCCAAGGTCCGCCACCGAAACATAGTGAGAATACATGGATGTTGCATCAGTTTGGACATCAAAGCACTCATTTTAGAGCTGATACCGAATGGTAATTTGGCAGAGTATTGCTATGGGACTGAGTTGCAAAGGACAACATTAAGTATGGAGCAGAAATTACGCATATTAAGAGGGGTCGCACACGGCTTGCACTACTTGCATGCCCTCCATCCAGACGGCCCTATAGTCCATTGCGATATCAAGCCCGAGAATATTTTGTTGGATGCTGATTTGGAACCACATATTTCTGATTTCGGAATTGCAAAGCTTCTCCAAGGGAATCGCTACGAAGCTTCAATGTCTCTCCTTCTCAGGGGATCTGTGGGCTACATCCCTCCAGGCAAGTCCCAATGAAATTTAACATCCAAGCTTTGTTTTTGCTCAATGGTTAATGCTTCTCAATATATTAATCCTCCATGATGTTCATGCTAATGATCATGATCTCATTGCAGAATATGGATACAATTGTCAAGTGAGTACTAAGGGTGATGTCTATAACTTTGGAGTGATAATGCTAGAGCTTCTCAATGGCAAGAGACCCACCATGTTCACTAACGTGGAGGAAGTGCAGAGTCTTGTGTCATGGGCACGATTAGCTTACTTGCATAATGACTTGAGCATTTTCAACACCATAAATTTGACCGAACAAGCAGCCTAGAGAGCAATAGAAGTTGCCCTCATGTGCACAAATGATTTGCCCTCTAATCGTCCCACCATGCACGAAGTTGTGCAATCCCTAGCTAGATTGTGAAAGATCAAGTGCATACCTTTATTGTGTATGTTGTATTTTCTTAGGATGATCTACTGCACTACTTTTAGCACATATGGGTTAATATCTCCTTGGTATAATATACCTTATATCTTAAATTGTATGTACTTTTGGCTTAAATCATATGAAGACCTTTGGCTTTTAACACGTATGGGAGAAAATTCTCTTTGGTATATTGTAATTCTACTTTGGCTTACATTGGTAAATTTTGGAGAAAATGAAGGGATTTTGCCACGGATGTGCCAATTATGGGGACGAATCATATATACTTGACTTTTGTGTGAACTTAGGTGTACTTTAGGAAGATTGTCATATTCATCACATTGAATTGAGGGAATACTAACATTGCAATCTGTAGTGTATGCCTCTTCTTCTTGCAGTAGGCTTGTAGTATGTAGTATTTTTCTCTTCTTCTTGCAATGTGGTATATTGCAATATTCATCACATTGTCTTTTGTACACAACAACACAAAGCAACTATAGACGTGCCTGATAGATGTTCAAAATAGCAGGAGCATCTATAGGCAGAAATATAATTAATGAAAATACGAGTGCATCTATTAGCACGGTTATTAATGCATCTATCAGCGTGGTTATGCATGCATTTAATAGCATGTCTACACTGTATATTAGACGTGCATTTAGACGTGTTTATAAACGCGCAGTAGAGTCTGAAATTATGCTAGAGGTTGATAAATATGCATCATTGCTTTCCAAACATTGCCCATGATTACCAAAGCACATAAATTAAAAAAAAAATAATGCTATGCACGTGTCACACATGATAATATGCTTTTTGCCAAATGCACAATAGTATACAAAAATTAATTTAGGTGAGGAGAATGAGACAATATAGAAAATAGTTTTGCCAATATGTAAGAAATTTGGATGAGACAATGATGGGCTATGGCTCGATCTCATCCTCAATGAGATCAACCCTTGCCAAAAATTATCTACTTCAATATCCAAATCAATGTGGAGATCTACAAATACATTCAACCCACTACTACTGGTATCAAATATAAATGAGTGAGTATTTTTATATATGTGTACAGTACCTATTCACATTGTTGCAGTAGTACTAGTGTGTCCCTGCTTTGCCAAAACTTTGTGGAGTCAATAGTTACAAAGCCACTTGCATGGCATTTGATTATTGCATTAGGGCCTCTTTCCACTATGTCCTTAAACCAGTTGACATCCAAAACATACACAAAGAAGCGACGAAAGTCAAGCTTGATAATATATTGGATTATGCCACAATAATCATTCATGGATCCATTGGATCCCTCAAAGCTAGCAATGATGTTGCAATCTTGTGTGCTACGGGCTTTTGTTTTAGGCTGAGGAGGAAAATAAGCGATGTATGCACTATATCCCATGTGTGGGAATGAAAATCCCAAAGCAAGAGGGTGGCCTTGGTCTCCCAATGTAGGCAATACATGATCATCTTGATTAGCAAGTGGCTTCCAAAACTATTATGCTGCAGGTCAGCCAGCAGACTGACAAGGTCAGCCAAATCAGCAGCAGGTAGGCCGACTGACTGGAGGGGTTCCCTGCCTATCCATCAGAGTAGGACACGTGGAGACCACGAGGGCATCACAATGGTAGGGGCTGCCGACAGCATGATCACCGGTGCTACAGTCAAGGCGGCGTGACTCCAGAGAGAGACTCAGAGAAGACAGACAGTGCACGGCCACCGACACACGCAGCGACCCCGCCTCTGAGAAGAGAAAATAGAGAGAGTAGAGAAGAGAGAGAGAGCACAAGAGAAGAGAGAGAGAGTAGACAAGCACAATAGGCTCTGGTAGAGAAATCACAATCAATAGACTCCAACAGGGCTTTGACGGTGTAGGCAACAGAACCAGAGGAATAGCGCAGGGCCAGAAGGACATATGGCAAAGGCAGAGGGCAGCCACTGTTGTGCAAAACTCAAAGCAATAAATGCATGGCGATGGCTGTTGCGGGTGCACTGTGCAGTAAATGCATGGCGATGGGTTTTGAACGACTGCGTGGCATGCCAACCCATGTCGGCACTTGCCTTCTCTCCAGAGTTGCCCCCTACTCCAGCCTCCTCCACTTTCACCGCCCCTACTCCAATCTCCTCTCTGAATTCCCTGTCTGACTCTTTCCATGGCCATTTTGACTCCCACCTCCCCTCCGATTCGACTCCCCTATGTTTCACCTTGCGCCTGACAACACGTGTGCCACCTCTATTCTTTTGACACCCACCTGCCCTCTGTTCTTCTGACACCTTCCTGATAGTGATTTTTGGAGTCCCCTTCCACATCCTGACAGATTTCTGGGGTCTCATCTAGTAGCTCTCCCTCCAACAGACAGAATTTTGCCTGGGGCAAACGGAATCAATCGAGCTCTCCTATGTTCCACTGGAAAGAAGGCCTTAAGGTTACTGTGTGAAGTGCCTTCCAAACATGCTCCACCCAATCCCAATGCCTTAGTCAATGTTTGAAGAAGTAAGCACATAGGTGGGGTCTTCTTGAGGGGCTAGGGGAGTAGTCTGTCCTGCCTCCCCTTGGTCACTTGAAGATTGGAGAAAATGGCATTTCCCCTTGAAAAACAAGGGTGTTCTTGGTACACACCCCTCCTTGAATTCCAAGTTGCCCCTAGCTTATAGGTGTCACTATGCACACTATGCGTTCCTTCACCAGTGCGCATGTATTCTTCGCCAGTCTAGCCCATTGTTCACAAACCCTCACCTGTCAACCTGTTCGTACCTTCCTCTGTTTATTTCAGAGCCAAGGAACCCACTCCTCCTGATCCATCAAGGAAGTGGATCATGTCCACGTGTTGCACTTCCTCTGGCTCATCCTGCAGCTCCAAATTCATGGTGCATATAGACTGCTTCATTGGGCAATCCCATGTGTAATTATTCCCATCACAAATGAAACATGGAATGGTATTTTCTTTGGGAATTGAAGAGGAAGAACCTTGAACCATCATCGAGCTCATGGTTACCTTGGACTTTCCTTTTGGTGTGCCCCCTCTAGCCGTCCTTATCGTTGCAGTGGAATTTCCTTCAAATTGCCGTGTGGACTGCACAGTATTGCTCACCGATTGGAAACACATTGTTCCTTTTGGTATCATAGGTGTACCGCTGTAGCACATTTCATTGGATTTGATGTGGTTGATGTATTGTCTGCCATATGACCCTTTCCTACCAGTAGCCAGTCAACCACTTTCAAAGCTTGCTACAACATGTGAACATTTTGCCATTGAAGCTCATGATGTGCCCATCCCTAGAGTCAGTCTATGAAGCTAAAAAACATGTCATATTTGGACATGCCCTTGATCTCAAGCATGAGGACACTATGCTCTTGGATGTAGTCATGAATGGTGCTTGTGTGCTGTAAGCCATTCAATGCTTGATGGGCCTTATATTTGGCCTTCAAAGTAAGAAACGGCCACTGCAACTCCTTCTTGAAGTCATCCCAATTACACACCATGTGGATGTTGCGGTTGTTCATGACATTGTCCAAGTAGTTTCTCCTTGGGGGGTTCACCTAAAAAAAAATTAGTGTACCACATGCATTGAATAGGAGGAGTATTTTAATTCAACTTTTCAAAAAAAAAAAAGACTACAATAACAAGATTTTTAATTCTACTTTAGAAAAAAATCACTTAGTTCATAAGTAAAGAGGGGTGTTTGTATAGGTGGGAAAATTTTAGTTGAGGGGTTTTTTAAATAACCCTTGAACGCACATGATACATAGGGTTTCATAGTAGTCCACTCCCCCAAAGTTTCTCCACTAAATCTTGGTGTCTCTAGCAAGAAACATGGACACATGGAAAACCTACCCTCCATTCATGACAAGATTTGATGAAACAAAAAACTGCTTTGCATCATAAAAGAAATTTTTGAGTACGTTTGATTATCGAATGGCATCGTAAGGGTCTGACTCTCTTGGTTTCAATCTAGAGTCTTTATTGATGCTTGAATGGTATTATCACGGCCATTCTTCATTTGCGCTATCTCCTTCTACTTCCTCCTTAGAGAGCATCTTCAAAAACTCTGTAATGTGTGAAATAATGGGTAGCGGTATTCTTAATTTTTCTACTACATCATATCCCATGTGCTTCCTTGTTTTCTTTGTCCTTGATTTGCAAGATACTATGACTTTCTTTGTGGAAAGCTCTGAAATTGCTTCATGGTTTGGAACCCATTCCTTGTTCAAATAGCCAATATACAATGTATGGTTATCCTAGTTCTCCTTCCTACCCCTTGGCTCATACCATAGTGCTGTAAATGTTGCAACTTTTCCCTTGTCATCCATGCTCACATCCACCACTTTTGCAACCTAGAACTTAACATTCTCATGCTCATCGTCCGATGGTCAAACTGCAACAAAATAGTGGTTGTCTATGTCTACTTCTGGCATAAACTCTCTCTTCCTTGGACCATAATATGGACGTGGGAGTAGCGAATCAAACTCATTTTCAAAGACATCAAACGATGGGCACAAGTCATTACCAACATTTGGCCAAAATAAAGGCCGTTTTGCCTTAGCATCATCTGCTGGCATTTTCTCAAGGTCCTTTATCAATTGATAGGTCTTCTTAATTACAACAACAGTGTGTTCCTTCCAAGAGGGCTTCCGATCAGGAAATCTACAAAGCATTTCCTCTTTGTATGTAATAAAAGATTTTAAGCCTTTTATTTCACCTTTAGATTTCTCGCTGAATTCTTTTATAGGAGCCCATACTAGATACATTTCTTTGCTCGAGATTGAAGTTAAGAGACAGTAAGGTTCTTTGGATTCCCATGTTGTATCATGAGAATAGTGTTGCCATTGCATCACTAGTTTTTCATCCTTTAAGAAAATGCAAAAGTAGTGTGGAGCGCTATGACCAATCATGGCATCACCACCTTTTTGTATGAAAGGTAAAATAAAGCTCTTCCAATCATACATCCTTTCAACCATGGAGCATAATGTACCTTCCTTGCAGCCACCAACTTGCCTCCCACATTTTCTTATCAAGTCATCCATCATATCCATGTCCTTGTGTTTTAGCTCTCTTGAGACTGTGCTAAAAACCTGATCGATATCCTAATGTGTGTGTCCAATCAACAACAACCCAACAATCTCATTGAAGATTCGATGAGCGATTAGCATTGAGCGAAATGCAAAAAAGAGTACATTCTTATTCTCTCATCTGCAATTGTCTGCCTGTATTCTCAAATTTTTTGCTAGGTGACCTTTTTCTGCATGTACACTATGAATTGCCTTCATAATTGACGTTACAACTTGATTGCTATCATGTAGATGCAAGGAATCAATCCATATGTTTGCAAAAAACTTAAATCCATGCGCTAACACTCCACATAGATGTGTCTTCAAAAAGTATTATCCTTGTAGCTTCGATGGAGTATTAATGAATCGAGGTAATGTTGTTGTGTTCTGATCCATACCATCTACAATAACACACATGTACTCCTTTGGATGAGAAATAGCTTGCTCCTTCCAAAATGCATATTTTAGTCTAGAATGCCGAACCAGCCCATGATGAAATTCTCTTTTTTTTTTGTATGATACTCTTTGTTCTGGAGACGTTGCACTCTCAACTGCTCGCTTTAGATCATCACAATCACTACATTTTGAAAATTTTTGCCTTTTTGGGATTCTAACATGTACAAAGCTCTTCTTCCAAAGAGTATACAAATTGTGAAAAGATGTCAGAACATGCCCTCTTTTCCTCTGTGTTTCTCCAATAGAAATAAACACTTCTTTTTTTGTCAAACCTATCGGAAGATGCATTTAAGATAGATTGGGTTGAGGTAAAGGATTTTCATGAATGTAGTCTTTTAAAATTGCTGTTGTAGAGACCGTTGAGGCTCTTGTTTTGGGCCTTCCTGTGTTTCCATAAATTTTAAAACTTTACTCCGTACTTTGCTTTGTTCAAATCGTAGTATGTGCCATGTGATAATCCTGTAATAATGCAAGATGCATTATTGCAAATACTTTTTCCATTTATACGAGGCTTTATCTGTTGTTTAAAATTTGGTTTTTTCGTGTCATTTACCAGAAAGCAAGAGAGCCTCGTGAGTAGGTATTCATTTCTTTTGCTCCCTCTTCTTTGCCACACCTGTTCTCTACTTCCCTTGATGTCAAGTAAGTTAATGGAATGCATACAACTGCACTTGCAACATGTAGTGCATTGAAATCATCCAAGTTTGAGGAGACAACACAAATGATATCTTTATCTTTCTCGACCTGCATGAATTCATCGACTCCAGATAAGACATCACTTTTGAAGTTTTTTGCCTTCACAGTACCATTGAACTCATCGATGATATCTTTATCTTTCTCAATGTGCATGAATTCATCGATTCCAGATAAGACATCGCTTCTAAAGCCTTTTTCCTTCACAGTACCACTGAACTCATCCACTTCTAATAAGATGTCACTTCTATAGAGGATTGCATTGAAATCATCTAATTCTGAAGAGACAACACTTTTGATGCCTTTGCCTTTCTCAATATGCAAGAATTCATCCACTCTAGAGCAGGCATTGCTTCTGAATTCTTTATCTTTCTCGGTGTCAACGAACTCATCCACTCCTAATAAGATGTCACTTCTACACTTGAGTCCATTGAAATCATCCAAGTATTTGAAAGTGACAAAGAGAATTTGGATCACTATCATGGATTGTAGCAAATGCAACTACTTCTCTTTGGCAACATAATATCACCTCCATCCCAGGAATGAAATCTGTTGCCATCTTCCCGTGGAACAATTATAAAAAATATTAGTCTCTTTTGAATATTTTTCCTTGTAGTTGTAAACTACAATTAATTAATCTCTTTTATTTTACTTTTACTTTATTTAATTAAATTTTGATGGTGATACAAGGATATGGGTTTCCAATGATCCATTCATGTTTAGCATTTAGCTAATAGAATCCCTAATTTAAATTTGTGATTTTACAACTTAGAATTATAAAACATAGTATAAATAATTTAGTATTGAGTTGCATGCAATGTGGTGTGCCCATCCGATAAGTACTTGTTCTGATAACACACCTAGGAGCGTGTTTTTTGACGGATGTGCATCACACTAAGGCAGAAATGATGTTTAATGCGAGAATCGACCATGCAAAGCATATCGGGGGATGGGCACAATACTTTGCATGCACCTCAACCTAGGTGATATTTACTTGCATGCAAAGTGGCGCACCCATCCCATAAGTACTTGTTCAAATAACACACCTGGGAGTGCATTTTTTGATGGTTGTGAATAACACTAGGGGGAAAACGGTGTTGTATAATGCGTGATCGATCATGTATAGCATATCCGATGGGCACAATACTCTACACACACCTAAACCAATTGAGTTGCATGCAATGTGGCGCACCCATCCAATAAGTACTTGTTCAGGGAACACACTTAGGAGTTAGTTTTTTTCGGATGTGCATCACACTGAGGCAAAAACTGTGTTGAATGCTTGATCGACCATGAAAAGCCTATCCCATGGGCACAATGCTTTATGCATGCCTTAACTTATGTGGTATTTACTTGCATGCAAAGTGGCGCACCCATCCCATAAGTACTTGTTCACATAACACACATGGGAGCGCATTCTTTTATGATTGTGCATAACACTAGGGGAAAAACAGTGCATAATGCATGATCGACCATGAAAAGCATATCCGATGGACACAATTTTTAACATACACCTCAACCTAGGTGGTATTGAGTTGCATGCAATGTGGAGTGCCAATTCGATAAGTAGTTGTTGGAATAACACAACTAGGATAGTGTTTTTTGATGCTTGTGCGTGACACAAAGGCGAAACTGGAGTTTAATGCTTGGTCAACCATGCAAATCAAATCCTATGGGCTGAATACTTTGCACATGCTTCTATCCTAGTGGTATTAACCTGCATGCAAAGTGGCAGGCACATCCCATAAGTACTTGTTCAGATAAGGAGGAAAACTGTGTATAATGTGTGATTGAGCATGCAAATCATATCCTATCAACATAATACTTTGCACACGTCTCAGCCTAGATGGTATTGACTTGCATACAAAGTGGCATACCCATCCGATAAGTACTTGTTCGGATAACACACCTAGGAGCGTGTTTTTTGACGGATGTGCATCACACTGAAGCAAAAACGGTGTTTAATGGGAGAATCAACCATGCAAAGCATATCGTATGGGCACAATACTTTGCAAGCACCTCAAACTAGGTGGTATTTACTTGCATGCAAAGTTTCACACCCATCCCATAAGTACATTTTCAGATAACACACCTGGGAGATCGTTTTTTTGCGGTTGTGCATAACATTAGGGAAAAAACAGTGTATAATGTGTGATCGACAATGCATAGCATATCCGATGTGCATAATACTCTGCACGCACCTCAACCTAGGTGGTATTGAGTTGCATGAAATGTATTGTGCCCATTCGATAAGTACATGTTTGGATAACACACTTAGGAGCATGTTTTTTTTTTGCGGATATGAATGACACTGAAGCCAAAATGGTGTTTAATGCTTGATTGGCAATGCAAAGCCTATCCGATGGAGAAAATACTTGGTACACACCTCAAGCTAGGCGTTATTTACTTGCATGAAAAGTGGTTTTGCCATCCCATAAGTTCTTATTCGCATAACATACCTGGGAGCTCGTTTTTTAACGGTTGTGCATAACACTAGGGGGAAAACGGTGCATAATGCATGATCGACCATGCAAAGCATATCCGATGGCACAATGCTTTGCACACACCTCAAACTAGGTATTAATGAGTGGCATTAAATGTGGCGCACCAATCCGATAAGTATTTGTTGGAATAACACACCTAGGATAGTGTTTTTTGATGCTTGTGCGTGACACTAAGGCAAAAATGGAGTTTAATGCATGGTCGACCATGCAAATCATATCCAATGGGCACAAAACTTTGTACAAGCATCTATCTAGGTGGTATTTACTTGCATGCAAAGTAGCACACCCATCCCATAAGTACTTGTTTGGATAACACACTTGGGATCACGTTTTTTGACAGTGGTGCATAACACTAGGAGGAAAACAGTGTATAATGCATGATCAAGCATGCAAACCATATCTGATGGACACAATACTTTGCTCCCATCTCAAACTAGAAGGTATTGACTTGCATGCAAAGAGTGTTCCAATGTGATAAGTACTTGTTTAGATAACACACCTAGGAGCGTAATTTTTTATGGGTGTGCATCGCTCTGAGGTAAAAACGGTGTTTAATGCGTGAATCGACCATGTAAAGCATATCAGATGGGCACAATACTTTTCAAGTGCCTCAACCTAGGTGGTTTCTACTTGCATATAAAGTGGCACACCCATCCCATAAGTACTTGTCAAATAACACACCTGGAAGCGCATTTTTGATGGTTGTGCATAACAGTAGGGGAAAAATGGTGTATAATGCATGATCAACCATGCATAGCATATCCGATGGGCACAATACTCTATGCGCACATCCACCTAGGTGGTATTGAGTTGCATGTGATGTGGAATGCTTATTTGATAAAGCACTTGTTCGGATAACATACTTAGGAGCATGTTTTTTAATGAATGTGCATCACATTGAGGCAAAAACAGTGTGTTTAAAGCTTGATCAACAATGCAAAGGCTATATAATGGGAACAATACTTTGAATGTGCCTCAACCTAGGTGGTTTATACTTGGATGCAAAGTGGTGTGCCCATCCCATAAGTTCTTGTTCGCATAACACACCTAGGAGCACATTTTTTTACGCACCTAGGAGCGTGTTTTTTGACGGATGTGCATCACACTGAGGCAAAAACGATGTTTAATGTGAGAATAGACCATGAAAAGCATATTGAATGGGAACAATACTTTGCATGTGCCTCACTCTAGGTGGTATTTACTTGCATGAAAAGTGGCACACCCATCCCATAAGTAATTGTTCAAATAACACACCTGAGAGCATGTTTTTTGACGGTTGTGCATAACACTAGGGAAAAAACAGTGTATAAGGCATGATCGACCATGCAAAGCATATTTGATGGGCACAATACTTTGCACACACCTCAAACTAGGTGTAATTGAGGTGCATGCAATGTGGGTTGCAAATCCGATAAGTACTTGTTACAATAACAGACCTAGGACAATGTTTTTTTATGCTTGTGCTTGACACTAAGGTAAAAACGAAGTTTAATTCTTGGTCAACCATGCAAAGACTATATGATGGGCACAATACTTTGCAAAAGCCTCTATCCAAGTGTTATTAACCTGTTTGCAAAGTGGCATGCCCATCCCATAAGTACTTATTAGGGGTGCGTTTTTTGACGGTGGTGCATAACACTAGGAGAAAAATGGTGTATAATGCATGATCGAGCATGAAAATCATATCTGATGGACACAATATTTTGCTCCCATCTCAAACTAAATTTTATTGACTTGTGTGCAAAGTAGTGCGCCAATCCGATAAGTACTTGTTTGGATAACACACCTAGGAGCGTGTTTTTTGATGGATGTGTATCACACTGAGGCAGAAACGGTGTTTAATGCACGAATTGACCATGCAAATCATATCGGATGGGCACAGTACTTTACAAGCATCTCAAACTAGGTGGTATTTACTTGCATGTAAAGTGGCGCACCCATCCCATAAATACTTGTTCAGATAACACACCTGGGAGCACGTTTTTTGATAGTTATGCATAACAGTAGGGGAAAAACGGTGTATAATGCGTGATCGACCATGCATAGCATATTTGATGGGCACAATATTCTGTGCGCACCTCAACCTAGGTGGTATTGAGTTGTATGCAATGTGGGGTGCCCATCCGATAAGTACTTGTTCGGATAACACACTTAGGAGAGTGTTTTTTTATGGATGTGCAGCACACTGAGGCAAAAACAATGTTTAATGCTTGACCGACATTGCAAAGCCTATAGAATGGGCATAATACTTTGCATGTGCATCAACCTAGGTGGTCTTTACTTTCATGCAAAGTGGCATGCCCATCCCATAAGTTCTTCTTTGCATAACACACTTGGGTGCGCATTTTTTTACGATTGTGCATAACACTAGGGAAAAAACGGTGCATAATGCGTGATCGACCATGCAAAGCATATTCGATGGGCACAATGCTTTGTACGCACCTCAACCTAGATGGTATTGAGTTTCATGCAATGTGGCATGCAAATCCGGTAAGTACTTGTTAGAATAACACACCTAGGACAATGTTTTTTTATGCTTGTGCATGACACTAAGGCAAAAATAGAGTTTAATGCTTGGTCGACCATGCAAATCATATCTGATGGGCACAATACTTTGCAAAGGCCTCTATTCAGATGGTATTGACTTACATGCAAAGTGACACGCCCATCCCATAAGTACTTGTTTGGATAACACACCTAGGAGCACGTTTTTTGATGGTGATGCGTAACACTAGGAGGAAAACCATGTTTAATGCGTGATCGAACTTGCAAATCATATCCGATGGTGACAATACTTTGCATGTGTCTCAACCTAGATGGAATTGACTTGCATGCAAAGTAGCATGCCCATCTAGTAAGAACTTGTTCAGATAACACGCCTAGGAGTGTGTTTTTTGACAGATGTGCATCACACTGAGGCGAAAACGGTGTTTATTGTGAGAATCAACCATGTAAATCATATCGGATTGGCACAATACTTTGAACGCACCTCAACCTAGGTGGTATTTACTTGCATGAAAAGTGACGCACCCATCCCATAAGTACTTGTGCAGATAACACACCTGGGAATGCGTTTTTTGACGGTTGTGCATAACACTAGGGGAGAAACGGTCTTAATGCGTGATCGACTATGCAAAGCATATTTGATGGGCACAATACTTTGCATGCACCTAAACCAAGGTGGTATTGAGTTGCATACAATATGGGGTGCTAATCCGATAAGTACGTGTTGGAATAACACACCTAGGATAGTGTTTTTTAATGCTTGTGCATGACACTAAGGCAAAAGCAGAGTTTATTGCTTGGTCGACCATGAAAATCATATCTAATAGGCTCAATACTTTGAAAACAAATCTATCCATGTGGAATTGACATGCATACAAAGTGGTTGGCCCCTCCCATAAGTATTTGTTTGGATAACACACCTAGGAGCGCTTTTTTTGACGGTTGTGTATAACACTAGGAGGAAAATAGTGTATAATGTGTGATTGAGCATGAAAATCATATCTGATGGACACAAAACTTTGCATACATCTCAATCTTGATGGTATTGACTTGTGTACAAAGTGGCCTACCCATTCGATAAGTATTTGTTTGGATAACACACTTAGAAGCGTATTTTTTTATGGATGTGCATCACACTAAGACAAAAATGGTGTTTAATGCTTGATTTTGACAATGCAAAGACTATCCAATGGGCACAATACTTTGCATGTGCCTCAAACTAGGTGGTATTTACTTGCATGCAAAGTGGTGCACCCATCCCATTAGTACTTGTTCGCATAACACACTTGGGAGCACGTTTTCTTACGGTTGTGCATAACACTAGGAGAAAAACGGTACATAATGGGTGATCGACCATGCAAAGCATATCTGATGGCCACAATACCTTGCATGCACCTCAACCCAGGTAGTGTTGAGTTTCATGCAATGTGGTGTGCCAATTTGATAAGTAGTTGTTGGAATAACACACTCAAGACAATGTTTTTTATGCTTGTGCATGACACTAAGGCAAAAACAGAGTTTAATGCTTGGTCGATCATGCAAATCATATCTGATGGGCACAATACTTTGGTCGGGACTCAACTCAAGTGGTATCAACCTACATGAAAAGTGGCATGCCCATCCCATGAGTACTTGTTAGGATAACATACCTGGGAGCACGTTTTTTGACATTGGTGCATTACACTAGGAGGAAAACGGTGTATAATGCATGATCGACCATGCAAAGCATATCCGATGGGCACAATACGCTACATGCACCTCAAACTTGGTGGTATTGATTTTTGTGCAATGTGGCGCACCCATCCGATAAGAACTTGTTTGGATAACACACCTAGGAGCGTGTTTTTTGACGGATGTGCATCACACTAAGGCAAAAGCAGTGTTTAATGCTTGATCGACAATGCAAAGCCTATCCAATAGGCACAATACTTTGCTCGCACCTCAACCTAGGTGGTATTTATGTGTATGCAAATTGGTGCACCCATCCCATAAGTACTTGTTCGCATAACACACTTGGGAGTGTGTTTTTTAACGGTTGTGCATAACACTAGGGGAAAAACGGTGCATAATGCATGATCGACCATGCAAAGCATATCTGATGGGTAAAATACTTTGCACGCACCTCAACCTAGGTGGTTTTGAATTGCATGCAATGTGGTGCACCAATCGGATAAGTACTTGTTGGAATAACACACCTAGGACCATGTTCTTTTATGGTTGTGCATGACACCTCAGGGGGGGTCACTCATCATATGTAACCCTATCACGTGAGTTCAACAAAAGGACATTTTTAATATCTAAATTTTACAAAAGTTAATTTACATAAGGGAGTATTTAAAACAAATTTGGGAAAAATTTACAGATTTGTATAGAAAAAGCATACATTTTATTAATGAAAAATTTACAGATAAGGGATTTTAGAAATAGATCTTGAACGCACGTGATATAGAGGGTTTGTACATAGTGACCCCCCCGAGCATGACACTAAGGCAAAAATGATGTTTAATTCTTGATTGACCATAAAAAGCATATGAGATGGGCACAATACTTTGCACGCACCTCAACCTAGATGATATGGACTTGCGTGAAAAGTTGTGTGCCCATACGATAAGTACTTGTTCGAGTAACACACCTAGGACCATGTTTTTTTAGGGTTGCGCATGACACTAAGGAAAAAACGATGTTTAATTCTTAATCTACCATACAAAGCATATCCGATGGGCACAATATTTTGCACACACCTCAACCTAGGTAGTATTGACTTGCATGCAATGTGGCACGCCCATCCGATAAGTACTTATTTGGATAACACACTTAGGAGCGTGTTTTTTTATAGATGTGCATCACACTAAGGCAAAAACGGTGTTTAATACTTGATCGACAATGCAAAGCCTATCCGATGGGCACAATAATTTGGACTTGCCTCAACCTAGGTGGTATTGACTTGGTTGCAAAGTGGCGCCCCCCTCCAATAAGTACTTACAAGTTTGGATAACACACCTAGGAGTTTGTGAAGTTAGTAGTTTTAAAAAACACGTGATTCAATGGATAGCCGATTTTGAGTAACAATTGACATTAGAAAAATATTTGTGAGATTAGTAGTGTGACACAAAACTGGGGGTTTGGTTTTGGTCACGTCTCAACCCACAAACTGAAATAAAGAGAAGAGACTTGGGCATTAGATGAAGCTTAAAGAGACACTCACTCTCTATCTTCTCAGATCAAAATAAAGATATAGACATCAAAGGTGAGGTTGTACTCTAGCATTGGAAATTAGAAAGGTTGAGGGGAAGCATTGATTTGAGCTAATTGGTCAGCCCCAAAAGTAAGGGCAAGCTATTGTTGGAAGAACATCTTTTGACTCAACACAATGTGAACTGATGTGAAAGGTGTGAATTGATAGCACTGATTTGGCTGAATGGGATGGTTGGGATGAAACATATATCTCGAAAAGATAAAGATTCTGATATCAGTTTCATTCAAAATGGAGCTTGGAAGAGAAAGTTATGATCGTTTTATGAAAGGTTCTCAAAACTACTCCAGACAACATACCAGAGCACTCAGACAATAATAACTTTTATTTTGCTAAATGGAACAAATATTTGAATACATCAATAGATATATCTTGAAAAGACAAAGATTTTGATGTAAGTTTCATTCAAAAAGGAGCTTGGAACAAAAAGTTATGATGGTTTTACGAAAGGTTCTCAAAATTGCTCCAAACAATAGACCCGACCACTCAGACAATAATAAATTTTGTTCTACTAAATAAAACAAATATTTTAATACATCAATAGATAGATCTTGAAAAGACAAAGATTTTGATATAAGTTTCATTCAAAACGGAGCTCGGAGTAGAAAGTTATGACCATTTTACAAAAGACTGTCAAAACTGTCCATACCCGACTGCAGTTATGGAAAGGGCAACGATCTCCTTCAATAGAGAAGTAGCTTCCAAGATACATGGCAAATTGAGGTTGCCCAAGGGAGTAGATAATACCCTTAAAACAGATCTAGAGATGACTCACTAATGTGGGTACACTAAGCTTTAGAGCGAGGAGAGAGGAGATGGAAGAAGGATGAGGAAAAAGAAGCATGAATTTATTCAAAACATCAGAAGCAAGAAGAAGGATACAAAGTGAGAGCCTAATGCTCTAGGGAGAAGGGAAGAGATAGGCAAAGCTAGATACAAGTGATGGCATAACTACAATGAGAAGAACCAGATCTTGGAGAGGGAGGAGAGAGGTCTCTTTTATAGAGCAATTCTCATGCTCCTTCACCTTGTTACATTTTCAACCACTAGATTCCTTCACCCCTGGTGACATAAGGACATGGGTCACCATCAAATGTCCTTTTGGGCACATTTTGACAAGTGCCCCATCACAAGATCCTCATGACTTTAAAAATGGAGAAAGTCAAGAGTCTTTCCCCTTGGAGCCCATAGGGACCTCTCTTTTCCATATGTCAACATCCTCCATATACCACCTTGGAATTCTAGAAGGATTCCTCTTGACTTTACACTCTTCCACACTCCTCCACATGCCCTCCATGTGCTTGGCATGTGATCTTCATATTATTTTAGTACATTATGGAGGCCATGAAGTCATCTGGCCCACTCAAAATACATGACTCATTTCTATTTTCCCAATTACAAAGCAAATAATATATCTCCCAAACCATTCTATCCCAATACCAAGGTATTTATAATTCATACCCGTGGTATTTACAATGATGCACTACACTCATAATCATATTTGCAATCATTTTCACTAATTAGTCTAATTAGTGTCAAATCCACATTAATGATTATATGAAATAAAGTAGTCGACATCAAAAGATTGACAAGCTGCAACGAGAGTAGCCGCAAAGAGCCGTCTCCCACCACCAACTTCTCTGTCATGCTTCTTGGCTCTTTGTCTCCATGGCTAGCTTTTGTCACCTTGTGGGCCCCACAAATCCTCCCACAGGTTTCAAAACAAAATATCCTTTTTTGTTGTCACATCTTTCCCCCCCCCAGTAGATCCTCGTGCTTGGCATGGGGGTCTACTGGCCATGGTATCCGCAGATAAAACACTTTTAGCTGGTACTCATTGGCACATCGAGGGACCTCTTGACCATTTGCATCTTCCAAAAGATAAGTATTATTTTTGAACTTTTTCTTCACCCTGAAGGGACCTTCCTAGCACCGAAGGAGTTTCTTGTCTAGCCGCTTCTTCACACGACCATCAAACTTCATGACCAAGCTTCCTTCTTTGAGTTATGGCTTCTTATTCTTCTTGGTAAGAGCATCATACCTTGCTTTGCGACGTTGTTGTGCTACCTCCAAATGTTGAAGTGCTTGAAGCTACTTCTCATCCAAGGTCTCCAGCTGTACTGGACGTTGGGCATGTGTTTCTTCTTCATTGCACAATCGAGAAAAAGACGTGCGAAGGCTTGAGATTTCCAATTCTATTGGCAAGATGGCCTCCACTCCATAAACCAGCTGAAAAGGTGTGAAACCAAGGGAGAGCTTATGAGTGGTTCTATAAGCCCACAAAACCTCTGGTATATGCACATCCCACTTCCTTTTCATGGTGTCTACTAGCTTAGACAAGGGCCCACAAAGCAAACCATTAATTTTTTCCACAAGACCATTGCATTGGGGATCATATGGAGTTGATATGACATGATTTATTTTCAAGTTGTGCACCAAAGATTCAATCAAGTCATTCCTAAAAGACCTCCCTCCATCTGTAAGGATTTCCAAAGGGCAACCAAAACGGGCACATATAAACTCCTTAAGAAATGATGCCACCGTTGTTGCTTTGTTGTTGACAGTAGCTTTTGCTTCTGCCCATCTAGTTGCATAATCAGTTGCAACTAATATATAATACTTCCCTTGTGAAGAACGAGGAAGGGGGCCAACAAAATCCAAACCCCACCTCTCAAATGGACCATATGCTAGAATAAGATTCAAGGGCCCAGGAACCAATTGCTTGCATCCATATGCTTGGCATACCTCACAACTTCAGCACCACTCATGGACATCTTTGTTGAGTTAGGGCCAATAATACCCTGTGTTAAGGATCTTTCGAGTAGTGCTAGCTGAAGCAAAGTGACTTGAACATTCATGACATAGCTCCATATCCTTTTAGATTCTTCCAAGCTCACTACCCTCCTAAGAACCTTATATTTACCTTGCTTGTATAGAACATCCCCAAGGATTGTATAAGGACGAGCCTTCCTTGTGAGCCTTTGCTTTTGTTAAGGGGTCAACAATCCATGAGGAAAATGTCCTTCATCCAAGTAATATTGAACATCTTGGAGCTCTGGCCAACCTGTATCTATCAATGCAAGAGTAACTTCAGTGAAAGAAGCCATAGCTTTAGTAGCCATCTCATCAGCTTGATGATTATCTTTTCTTTGAATATGCACAAACTTGCAAAACTCAAAAGCTTTCTTTAACTCCATCGCTCTTTTATAAAGATCTTGTCTGTGCCTTATAAACACCTTTCATTTGCGTAATGACCAGTTGAGAGTCCCCTTTCACCTCTACCTCTTTCACTCCTTTCTTTAGGCAATCTTCTAATCCACAGATCAATGCATTGTGCTCAGCCACATTATTTGATATTGCTTCAGGAAATTGCCTACTACCCTTGGTCCATGCCTCTTTTCCTTCTGGATCAAATAGAATTATACCCCAAACCCCACATTTCCTAGAAGGGCTAAAGGCTCCATCAAAATGCAGCTTGAAAGCTGTTGGCGGGGTCTCCGACTCTTCATCTAAGTCTTCCTTTGCCTTTGTTACTTCTTCCTCCTTACCTGTAAGCAATCTGCAAGAGAAGCTCTAGTGGTGCTTTTTGTAATAAAAGTGAAAGAGAACTCTTGAAGCTCACAAATCCACTTAGCAAACTTTCCAGCAGGATTGGGTTTGCAAACCAAAAATTGTAAAGCAGGTTGAGATGTAAGGAAGAAAAAAGGGCGAGGCAGCAAGTATGATCTAAACTTCTTCACTGCAAAGACCAAAGATAAACCTTCTTTCTCCGTTTCACCATACCTCTCCTCAGCCTCCGTGAGTTGCCAACTTGCATAATACACTGGTTGCATGCATCCTTGCTCACCCTTTTGAAGTAGTATAGCTCCCACTGAATGAGTTGACACCTGGATTCACATAGAAATCATCCTGCCACCTAGGAGGCTGCATAATTGGCCTTTGGCTCATGCATTCCTTAAGCAAACAAAATGCCTTATCTTGCTCTAGTCCCCATTGAAAGATACATTTATCTTTGTCAATAAATTTATAGGATACATCTTTTCGAAAAACATATCAACAAAGCACTTGTAATACTTTGTTTTACCCAAAATGCCCGTCACCTCTCTGACATTACTAGGTGGCGGAAGGGCCATGATTGCTTGTACCTTCTCAGGGTCCATTTCTATACCTTCCTTCGAGATAACATGTACTAACAAAGCCACCTTCTTCTTGGCCAAATAGCATTTTGTAGGATTAAGGCAACCTTTTGCATCATCAATAATTTTCAATGCAATCCTCAACTTTTCAAGTGATCCACATGGCTTGAATAAATGCAAAAATCATCCAAAAACACTCTTATGAATTTCCCAAGTAGGGTGCAAATACCTGGCTCATGAAACATTGGAAAGTTGCTTGTGCATTGGTTAAACCAAATGGCATCACCCTATCTGCATACACACCCCATGGTGTAACAAATGAAGTCTTCCTTTGATCTTCCTCACAAATCCGAATTTGGAAGTATCCGGAGTACCCATCACATACTGAATATATTTCATGGCCTGCAACTTGATCCAATATCTCATCCTGAAATGGTAGAGGAAAATAATCCCTCTTTGTGCATGCATTCAAAGGGTGAAAGTCCACACAAACACGCCATTTCTTTCCTTTCTTGGGAGTAACCACCACTGGAGAAACCCACTCTAAATTCTCAACTGGAAAAATAAATCCAACTTGGAGCAAGTTAGTTACCTCCTTCTTGAGCACTTCTACTTGTACCACTCCCAACCGTCTAAGCCGTTGCACCACTGGCTTGCTTTGAGGTTCAAGTCAATTTTGTGCTCCACTAAGGTAACTTGGCACACCTGTGAGTAACTATTTGCAAATGGATTAGGAAACCCATCAAGCATTTCTAGGTATTCATCTCTTTCAGTACCTATTATAGTCTCATCAAGAAGTTCATCTCATTTTGTTGGTGAAGACTAGTATGATCCATCACTTCCTCATACATGGTTGAAGATGATTCTCCTTCTAAAGCTCCATTTCCTTGATTGTCCCCCCAATCAACACCAAGGCAAAGACCAAACACCACTCCTTCCACCTCTCCTTCTGAGATGGACTCCTCGAAGGTGCCACTTGTCTCGTGATCGGATGACTCGAACTCTGAGCTCTCGGAAGTTGAAGTTTCCTCCTTTACCACCTTCTTGTGGTGACTCTTGATGTTGTAGCAGACCTTCCTATTCCCTCCTTAGAGAATAAGATCACCTGTCTCCCACTTTTGTACTGCCTTCACTTGACAGAGCCAAGGCCTTCCCAAGATGAATGGGTAAGCCCTAGCATCTGGTTTTTTAGGAATAACCTGAAATGTTGTAGGTATAGAAATTCCACACACATCCACTGCCAAATTCTTCACAACTCCTAGAGTTTTCACTCTAGTATTATCAGCCAACTTAATGCGATAAGGAGATTTAAGAGAAGATAACTTCAAATCAACATCTTTCATTGTCTTTTCACTCATGACATTTATTGATGCACCCCCATCAATGTATGCATTAGAAATAGTCCACATGGCCATCTATGATGACATCAACAACTGGTACATCATCTCCCACATCTATGTCTACCTTTTGTGCCATATTTGTCCCATTATCCTTTTTCTTCTTTTTTTTAGACTCCCTAGTGTTGGCCAATTTACTCCATTCCTTCCTAAGTTTTGGAGAGAGTGCCAAAAGCTGCCCAAATCTGATTTGTGTAGTCTTCTGTCTAAGATCTGTCAATAGATCATAACTTAGAGTCCCTTGTCCAAGAGGAAAATCAGATTGTCCAATCTTTCTTCAGGATGATTTTTTCTTCTTATGTTTTCATTCTTTCTCTTCCTCCTCTTCCTCGTCACTCCTAGTTTTACGACTTCTTGTCATCAATGGCATCAAAGTTTCTTCGTCATCTTCCTCCTTTGAACATGTTCTTTCTAAGAGTACTACACTCTTGTCTTCTCTTTTTTTCAAATTTGGACATTTGGGATGATAGTGTCCCTTCTCTTGACATGCATAACAAGTAACATTGCTTTTATCCCTAGGCTAGTGGAGCCCTAAGTGGCTTGGCAATCACTAAGTGCAACTTCAAATCAACAAATTCTGCGATCAATTGTGCAATATTATGATCCAGTGAGGGAGTAGATACCTAAGATGTTGAGGCTACCTCTACCCGATGTGCCATAGTCATGACACTTGTAGATGGCTGAAATGCGGACTTAATTTGATGGGCCGCCTCCTTCTTCAAATCAATGCGAAGAGCCTCTTTGAAATTACTAGGATTTTTGCTTAGAACATTTCCACGCAAAGTAGAATCCAAACCATAAACAAATTTTCTCATCTTGAGATGGTCCATTGCCAATGAACCTTTAGAATCTCCTGTAGAAAATGAAGAAGACTCAACCACATGCAAAGCAGCTTGTTGGTGCTTGATGAATAAATCCTCATACCTCATAGCGAAGGTCAAAACTGACTCTCCTTCCTTTTGGAAAATCTTCTCCAACTATAATAACAAGGAATTTGGTGACTCCAATATCTAAAATCTCTCCATTGCCTCGACCAAGCTTTCCCAATCATCCTTGGTATCTTTTGGCAAGGCCTTGTATCAAGTTAAGGCCACACCCTCTAAGAAATCTGGAGGTATCTCAGCACATTCCTTCATAGACCAACCAGTGAAGTGACATGCTCGATTGAATTCCCGAAAGTAACTCCTCGAGTCTTCTCCTTCTGATCCATGGAACACTGGAATGTTGTACATCTTGCACAGAAAATGAGCACAAATAGGAAAATCTTTCTTGCAAACAAGATGAGATCATGAGGTTATGATAGGAAAATCCTAGGCAAAACCTACACGGCATCTCCACCAAAATGTGTGACACAAAACAAGGGGTTTGGTTTTGGTCACATCTCAACCCACAAAGTCAAGAAGACTGAAGAGATTTGGGCATTAGATAAAGCTTAAATAGACACTCACTCTCTATCTTCTTAGATCAAACCAAAGATATAAACGTCAAAGGTGAGATTGTACTCTAGCATTGGAAATAAGAAAGGCTGAGGGGAAGCATTGATTTGAGCTAATCGGTCATCCCCAAAAGTAAGGGTGAGCCGTTGTTGGAAGAACATCTTTTGACTCAACACAATGTGAACTGATGTGAAAGGCGTGAATTGATACGGCTGATTTGGCTGAATGAGATGGTTGGGGCAAAACATAGATCTCAAAAAGACAAAGATTCTAATATCACTTTCATTCAAAATGGAGCTTGGAACAGAAAGTTATGATGTTTTTACAAAAGGTTCTCAAAACTACTCCAGAAAATAGACCCGACCACTCAGACAACAATAATTTTTATTCTGCTAAATGGAACAAATATTTGAATACATCAATAGATAGATCTTGAAAATACAAAGATTCTGATATAAGTTTCATTCAAAACGGAGCTTGGATACGAAAGGTTCTCAAAATTGCTCCAAACAATAGACCCGACCACTCATACAATAATAATTCTTGTTCTACTAAATAAAACAAATATTTAAATATATCAATAGATAGATCTTGAAAAGACGAAGATTTTGATATAAGCTTCATTCAAAACCGAGCTCAGAGTAGAAAGTTATGACCATTTTATGAAAGACTGTCAAAACTGTCCATACCCGACTGTAGTTATGGAAAGGGCAACGATCTCCTTCAACAGAGAAGTAGCTTCCAAGATACATGGAAAATTGAGGTCGCCCAGAGGAGTAGAGAATACCCTTAAAAAAGATTTAGAGATGACTCACTCATGTGGGTACACTAAGCTTTAGAGCGAGGAGAGAGGAGATGGAAGAAGGATGAGGACAAAGAAGCATGAACTTTATTCAAAACATTAGAAGCAAGAAGAGGGATACAAAGTGAGAGCCTAATGTTCTAGGAAGAAGGGAAAAGATAGGCAAAGCTAGATACAAGTGATGGCATAACTACAATGAGAAGAACCAAATCCTGGAGAGGGAGGAGAGAGGTCTCTTTTATAGAGCAATTCTCACCCTCCTTCACCTTGTTACATTTTTAGCCAGTAGATTCCTTCACCCCCTGGTGACATAAGGATATGGGTCACCATCAAATGCCCTTTTGAGCACATTTTGACAAGTGTCCCATCACAAGATCCTCATGACTCTTTAAAAATTGAGAAAGTCAAGAGTCTTTCCCCTTGGAGCCCATAGGGACCCTCTCTTTTCCATATGTCAACACCTTCCATATACCACCTTGGAATTCTAGAAAGATTCCTCTTGACTTTACACTCTTCCACACTCCTCCACATGCCCTCCATGTTCTTGGCATGTGATCTCCATATTATTTTAGTACATTATGGAGGCCATGCAGTCATCTAGCCCACTCAAAATACATGACCCATTTCTATTTTCCCAATTACAAAGCAAATAATATATCTCCCAAACCATTCTATCCCTATAACAAGGTATTTATAATTCATACCCATGGTATTTACAATGATGCACTCCACTCATAATCACATTTGCAATCATTTGATTTTTCTAATTAGTGTCAAAAACACCATATTAGAGAATTTGGGAAATTCCTGATAATTTGGGAACTTTTGAGGGGTTGTAATTATGTAACATTCAATGTTTTTCATTGATTTTTCCCATAGATTTGGGAGTCCATCCAAATCTTGCAAATGTGCATGGTTTGCATAAACATAAATAAAATGTCAAATGTTGAGGTTTCGACCAATGCATGGTATTTTTTGAGGGGTTACAATTACAATGCATTGAGTGGACTCCATTGACTTTCTCCCTGGATTTGGCCGTGTATATGAAATTCACAATTTGGAGTGTGCCTGTTCTGCATTAGCCGAGAAAAAAACATCATATGTTTGAGTTTAATGAAGCATTTTTTGCCTCTTCTCAAAAAAAGGTGGTGTTCAAAAACACCATTTTAGTTTAGTTGGAGAAAAAGTAAGAATGCAACACTAGTCCTTGATCTTTTGTCAAGTGTGCAAAACTTGCAACCACAAAGCAATGGTCTGCAAAAAAAAAGATAAAGAAAAAAGATCAATGTCATACCTTCCAAATATTTGTCAGTATTCAAATAAATTATTCTTGTGCAAGGAAAAAAAAGTCATGCTTTTCAAGTACCTTCACTCCATTGTGGAGTCAGCATCAGAGTCAGAATCTGTTCTATGAGCCAAATTGGATAAAGCTCGCTTGCGTGCAATGGTTGGTATCTTCACCTTGATGGGGAGGTTGCTGCTCTTCGAGGAAACCTTCTTTGAGAGGTTACATTTTGGAACCCATGACCATACAATAGCATCAACAGATTCCCAACGTGGAGGATCACCTTTATTGCACATCCAAATCTTGTTCCAACAATCTGCATACACCTCCTCAATTTCTGCATTGTGTCTTTTGCATATAGGTGCCCAATATTGTATGAAAACCTTCTTGAAATTTTTAGATTTATTATCCTTTTGTACATCAGTTTGAGCAATGCCTAGCCAAATTGGGTAAATTTTTTCTGCTGGTCGGACCAAAAGAAAGTGTCCTTTTTGTACATCAACCATTGGATCAAATGATTGTTTTGGCTTTTTCCTTTGAGGTCCACAGTAATGATCATTCAACTCTTCAATTCCTTGAAACTCATCGTTTTCATTATCAAATACTTGCACACAATCAATATGTTGCGTCTTTGGCCAAAATCTCTCGTACATGCCCTCTACACTATTGTTTGGTTTATCAAGCTCATCAATCATGTTCTTCCAGTACTTCACTACTGGCTTGTAAAACTTTGTGAAAGATGCATCTGGACCTTGCAGGTGTGCCCATTTTTCCCAAAAGCGTACATACTCCTTGATACCAACTATCACATCTAAGTGATCCTTCACATACTTGAACATGGTTACATAAGGCGGCTCTCCACTTGGTAGCATTGGATGACCATCCGGATGTCTCTTCCACAACTCAATGCCACCTTCACTTGGTTGCCAATCTAATGATCGTGGATGCACTTTATATTGCATGATAGGAACTTCATTTCGCATAAAGAACCGAAATTGGAGAGGCTTTGAGTGTCCCACTAAAGAATCTTTCCCATCGCATAGGCATCCATCAACATAGCTCTTGAAATCAGGGACTTCCGTTACCAAAAATGGCGTTGGAGAAGACTCCTCACATTGTCTAAAAGTATCCATGAGATGTGCAAATGTCAATGTTTGGCTAGTTCTTAACCTCTCTGAAAACCTGCTAAACATTGCATCAATATCCTCATGTGTATGCCCAACCATCAAGAATCCCAATTGAATTGACTTGAAAATCCCTCGAGCAACAAGTAATGATAGGTATGCAAACAAGTACCTATTCTTGTTTTCAGAACCACAATTATCCAACTGCAACAATAGGTGTTCGGGTAGTTTCTTATAAGGATTTTCTTGATGGGAACTTCCAAGTCCAAGGTCTTTGAATGTTCCACCCACTGCTCCAAGATGAAGTTGTTGCTTGCCATTAGAAACATAGTGAGAATCCAATGCTTCTCTTGAGGTTAGTGCATTTAGCAGAGCGTTGTCAGACCTGGGCATCCCATCATGTACTAAATCTCCAAGTGCATGGTTATCAAATCTTTCAAGATTTCTCAAACACAAAGCCAATGAACCAATCGTGAAGTTAGGATCCGACGGCCACAAGGATAAAGAAAAGTGACCATAACGTCCTTGACCATGTCCATGTGTTATCATGCCAGTCAAAGCCACTGGGAGCTGAAAGGACTTGTCTGTGTCCTTTGAACGATTGCGTAATCTAGGGATGGCTGTCTTCTTTTGGTCCATCTTATCATGGATAATGCACAAGTATGTCTGAGGATACATTTCAGAAAATCTGCGCCAAGTGTAGTACACATTTCTACAACTTTTTTGTTGTAACATGTGTTTTCTTCTATCTTCCATCAACTTATTACGTTCATTTTGGCATTTTGTCGCTGCAAGCTGAGCCTTGATTGCACTACATAAACCACACTTAGAGAATTCACTTGTTTTTGACAAAGTTACATGCTTGAATTCAGAGTTCCATATGCGGTTGAATGTGGAAGTTGACATCTCTTTACAACCCAAACTATGCTTTAATTGCATGTTAACTTCATAGAGAATATCAACCTGCTTGTATACATCCGGTATCACCAACTGTGTTTCCCTTGATCCATCCTGAAGTGTTCTACTTTTGTGTGGCATACGCTCAGAATTGTTATCCACAAAATCTTGGATTATGGCTCTACCCAGTTCTGTGTGGTCCCAACCTCTCCGCACGATTCCTTTATTACCATGTATGCACCTTAGTATACCAATTTCAAATTGCTCCCTGTATCGATAAAATGTTGTTTTTGGAATACCATGCATTTCATACCATGCTCTACAACAAACTTGAATACCATTCAATGAAAAGACATATTTGAACTGCCCATTGTCATCTTTTCGACAAGCAACCCCAAGAGTGTCATATACATAATTGGTGCGAGCCTCCAAACTTTGGCCCCAATACTCTATGCGTAATTTGGATATCATTTGACGATCGGCAAATTGACAACAATTTTGTTTACAACAATCAATCATCGATACTTTTATGACTGCATCCCTTGTGAGTCTAGATGATGCTAATGGCATGCCATGTTTTTTAGCTTTTCTCTTTATCATGCAATAACGCCTCTTTTTTGTGGATTTTTCCATTGGGTCCTCATCTTCCATGTGCTTTTTCCCAAAACCACTTGAAGAATTCATGGTGTCATCGATTCTTAATGAAGTTCCATCTAAAAAGGTTATTTGTGCAATGGGCCATTTTATTAAGTGGATGGTATCGATGCTTGATACATCACTATGATACTTTTCAATTCCCACACCTAGATTACCTTCACCAAGCATCTCAAAATTTATAGGTTCAAATGGGTAGACATACAAAACAACACCCTCTGCAATGCTCTTGGTTTTCTGCTCATCCCATATTAAGACTTCCTTGTCCTTCCATGATTCTCGAATGGAAAACTCATCATATTCACATAGAGGTTCAACGTCAATGGTATCTGATGTTATATCATTCATTGGTACAATAGCTCCATTGACATTGTCCACACAACTCATTGATCGTGCTTTCCAACGAACAACACTACCCAAAGCCTCATAGACTAAGAATGCATCCATTGTAGGAAATGGAAGAAGTGCACTTTCATCCATACAAATATCGATCGCCACTGATACATTGTTTTCCCCCAAGGGCACACCTTGGCACATGTCATCATGTGATGTAGAGAATATTGTCCCAATGGCAACAATCTTTCCACTGACAAGCTAGTTGACTTTAACCCCCACTTTCAATGTGGCACCTGCATAGTACATAGCATTTGTTATAGTTCAATATTGATTTCTGATGGTGTGACTTAGGATGAAAATGCTTTACAAGATTTCATTGCAAGACCAAATCTTCCTAAACCTTGGTGCTTTGAATTTTAGGCAGCAAAATTTGGCTACATGGCCAAATCTTCACAAACCATGGTGCTTTGAAATGGAGATAGCAAGATTTGTCCACACAAACAAATCTCCCGAGACGCTGGTGCTTTCAAGAAGCCATCAAGATTTATCCACACATCCAAATCTACTTAGACCTTGGTGCTTTGAAAGAAGCCCACAAGATTTGGCCACATGGTCAAATCTCCCCAGACCCTGGTGCTTTGAAAGGAGCCAAAAAGATTTGGCCACATGGCCAAATCTCCTAAGACAGTAGTGCTTTGAAAGAAGCAATAAGATTTGGCCACGCGGCCATATCTGCTCAGACCTTGGTGCTTTCAAAGAAGCTAGCAAGATTTGGATGCACGGCCAAATCCTTCGAGACCTTGGTGACTTCTTTCAAAGCACTAAGAAGATTTGTTTGTGGCGTTCTTTCAAACTTGGGGAGATTTGGTCATGTGGCCAAATCTTGTAGGCTTCTTTCAAAGCACTAGGGTATGGAGAGTTTTGGCCGTGCAACCTCCTCTTGCATGCTTCTTTCAAATCACCAGGTTTTGGGGGATTTGGCCATGTGGCCAAATCTTTCAAAGCATTAGGGTTTGGGAAGATTTTGCCGTGTTGCCAAATGTTGCTAGCTTCTTTGAAATCACTAGGAAGATTTGGCCACATGGCGAAATCTTCTTTCAAATCACTAGGAAGATTTGGCCACATGGACAAATCTTCAAACGTTAAATTTAAAAATTGAAAATCCAGATTTTAAAATTTAAAATTTAAAGTTCGAAATTCAAAATTCAAAATTCAAAATTTAAAATAAAAAATTCAAATTTCAAGTTTCAAGTTTCAAATTTTGAAATTCAAATCTAGAGATCCTACTTTCAAAAAAATCGTACATGCTTTTCATGATTCACACTATTACACTTTAAAATCATACTATTACTTTAAAAGCAAACTAGAAAATCTAAAACTATTAAAAAACCAAAACTTTAAAAGGCAAAGCTAAACAAACCTTTTAAACCAAGCATAAAAAGTAAACCTATGAGAAGGAATTGAATTCGTCTTCATGGGGGATCAAGTGCTAGGCTCACCTTGTTCTCTCCCTTCCTAGATCTCCAATGTGTACGTAGGGTGGTTTGAGAGCTTTAGGACAACGTCTTAGATGGGGTAGTTCTTGAAAAACACTCCTCCACCCTTGCTTAGCTAATTGCAAGTAAAAAAGTTCAAAACTATGTCAAAATGAGAGGTCCCGGGAGGCTCCCCATCCCAGTTTTGTCCTAACAATGTGTACTTAACTATGTAAGTTTTAAACTTCCATTACCAATTCAACTCTCCATAGATTCCACACACAATAGTTGGATTAGAAAGAGGTCTTTTTTTTCTTTTTTTTTTTTTTTTTTTTTTTTTTTTTTGCTCTACAAGCTTTTGGGTAGATTGCTCCTTCCCCCCAAAACATGCTTTTTGGGGGGGGATTGCTCCTTCTCTTCCCGCCCCTCCTATTTTGGGTTCCCCCTCCTGTTTTTGGGTTCCCCCCTCGCCGCTTCTGCTCCTTCGTCGTCGTCGCCGCTTCTGCTCCTTCTCCAAACCGCCGCAAGCCGCTCCTCGTCATCGTCTTCCCTTCTGCTCGCCGCTTCTGCTCCTTCCCCAAACCGCCGCTTCTGCTCCTTCTCCAAACCGCTCGCTGCTTCTGCTCCTTCTCCAAGCCGCTCCTCATCATCGTCTTCCCTTCTGCTCGCCGCTTCTGCTCCTTCTCCAAACCGCCGCTTCTGCTCCTTCTCCAAACCGCTCGCTGCTTCTGCTCCTTCTCCAAGCCGCTCCTCGTCATCGTCTTCCCTTCTGCTCCCCAAGCCGCTCCTCATCGTCGTCTTCTCTTCTGCTCCTTCTCCTCCTTCTCGCGGCTGCGTGCTCCTCCTCGCGGTTCGTCGCTGCTCTTCTCACCCTGCTCAAGCCGCTCCTCATCCCTCCGTCGCCTTCTCTTCTTTCCCTCCCCTCGTTCTCGTGGTTCCTCTTCTCCCCCGCTCACGCCGCTCCCCCTCCTCCTCCTCCCCGCTCATGCTCCACTCTCCTCGTCCCTCCGCCATCTTCTTCCCGCTGCTGCTCCTCCTTCTCACGGTTCCTCTTCCGCTCATGCTTTGCTCTCCTCCTCCCTCCGACGGAAGCTCGCTCACGCTCCGCGTTACTCCTCTCCGTCCCTCTAGATCTTCCCTAATGAGGAGACACTGAGCAGCCGCTTCAGAAGGATCACCACCGAAGAGCTTGTAGAAGGACTACACCGATATGAAGGAGATAGGATTTGTTGCAAGACAAGAGATAGGATAGGAGCCAAAACGTGGAGTCTCAATCCGACACTGAGAATAACGAGAACACTGTCCACAATTGATTGAAATCCAAATAGCACAAGCTCACGAACAACAATGGCTACTCAATCATCCAAGTAAGAAAATGAAAGAAATCGAAAGTGTACCTAATTCTTGCATCTTCTCCATTTTTTCCATTTCGAAACACCACGATTTGAAAGAAAGAGTCTTGTAAAAGTAGGAATCTTGAAGTGTGATTTGAAAGTAGGGTCTTTATTATATGATTTGACTTTCAGATCTTGAAATTTGAAATTTGAATTTTGTATCTAAGATTCAAAATTTCAATTTTGAATTTTGAATTTTAAATTTTGAATCTAAGATTTTGAATTTTGAAATTTGAAATTTTCAGATTTGAAATTTGAATCTTAAGATTTGAATTTTGAATTTTAAATGGGGAGATTTGGCCATGCGGCCAAATCTTCTTGGCTTCTTTCAAAACATACAAGATTTGGCCGTACGGCCAAATCTTCCTAGACCTTGGTGATTTGAAGAAGCTATAAAGATTTGGCATCACAACTAAATCTTCCTAAACCTTGCTGCTTTGAAAAGATTTGTCCACATAGCCAAATCTTCCTAGACACTCATGATTACAAAGAAGATAGCAAGATTTGGCCGCATGGCCAAATCTCCCTAGACCCTCGTGATTAGAAAGAAGCTAGCAAGATGGCCGCATGGCCAAATCTCTTTAGACCTAGGTGATTTAAAAGAAGCTAGAAAGATTTGGCATCACAACCAAATCTCCCCAAATCTTGCTGCTTTGAAAAGATTTGGCCGCACGGCCAAATCTCCCTAGACCCTTGTGATGAGAAAGAAGCTAGCTGCACAGTCAAATCTCCCTAAACCCTTGTGACTTATAAAAAGCTAGAAAGATTTCACATCGTAGCCAAGTCTCCCCAAACCTTTGTGCTTTGAAAACTTGGTGCTTTGAAAAGATTTGGCTGCACGGCCAAATCTCCCCAAACCTGGCGCTTTGAAAAGATTTGGCTGCATGGCCAAATCTTCCTAAACCTGTGCTTTGAAAAGAATTCGCCGCACGGCCAAATCTCCATAGACCCTTATGATTAGAAAGAAGCTAGCAAGATTTGACCACACACAAATCTCACCAAACCCTGGTGCTTTGAAAAGATTTGGCTGCACGGCCAAATCTCCATAGACCCTCGTGATTAGAAAGAAGCTAGCAAGATTTGGCCGCACGGCCAAATCTCCCTAAACCTGGTGCTTTGAAAAGAATTGGCCGCACGGCCAAATCTCCCTAAACCTGGTGCTTTGAAAAGAATTGGCCGCACGGCCAAATCTCCCTAAACCTGGTGCTTTGAAAAGAATTGGCCGCACGGCCAAATCTCCATAGAACCTTGTGATTGGAAAGAAGCTAGCAAGATTTGACCGCACGCAAATCTCCCCAAACCCTGGTGCTTTGAAAAGATTTGGCTGCACGGCCAAATCTCCCTAAACCTGGTGCTTTGAAAAGAATTGGCCGCACGGCCAAATCTCCCTAAACTTGGTGCTTTGAAAAGAATTGGTTGCACGGCCAAATCTCCATAGAACCTTGTGATTGGAAAGAAGCTAGCAAGATTTGACCGCACGCAAATCTCCCCAAACCCTGGTGCTTTGAAAAGATTTGGCTGCGGCCAAATCTCCCTAAACCTGGTGCTTTGAAAAGAATTGGCCGCACGGCCAAATCTCCCTAAACCTGGTGCTTTGAAAAGAATTGGCTGCATGGCCAAATCTCCATAGACCCTTGTGATTGGAAAGAAGCTAGCAAGATTTGACTGCACACAAATCTCCCCAAACCCTGGTGCTTTGAAAAGATTTGGCCGCACGACCAAATCTCCATAGACCCTCGTGATTAGAAAGAAGCTAGCAAGATTTGGCCGCACGGCCAAATCTCCCTAAACCTAAGTGATTTAAAAGAAGCTAGAAAGATTTGACTGATTTGAAAGAAGCTAGCAAGATTTGGTTGCACAGCCAAATCTCTCCAGACCCTAGTGCTTTGAAAGAAGCCCACAAGATCTGGAAACAAGGCCAAATCTCCCCAAACTTTGGTGCTTTGAAAGAAGCCCATATGATTTGGCCACACATCCAAACCTCCCGTTCCAGTGCTTTAAAAGAAGCCCATAAGATTTGGCCGCACGGCCAAATCTCCCTAGAATCTGGTGCTTTCCAAATCTACTACTATGTCTAGTGTCCAATTCTAGATTCTATTTCAGATATGTTTATCGATAATGTGTTTTGTCTAACATTAAAGATTATAAAGATGATACTTTGTATATTGCTTGGATTTTTTTTACAGGAAAGACACAAATGTGAAGAAGGTTGAGAAAGTTATAAGTGGATTTGCAGAAAAAAGCATACCTTGGTACTTTGACATATATAGTATTGAGGGAGCACAGTTGACACGAGTTCACTTATTTGTTTTGTTACCTAATAAAAGTGCATACACTTGTGTTGGATCGGTACATCAAATCACTGAAGATGTGGTTGGAAAAGAGGGAGATATTGGATTGTTGATCATTATAAATCAAAATAAGAAGTTTCTCTTGGATCCCAGCGATTATGAAGCATCTCGTATGAAGTCTGATGTAGATGACAACATGCACTCAAGAGGCTGGATAAGTGTTGAATCAATTGATGGAAATGAAATTGACACAGTGACAACAATCATTGAATCATATCGCAAAGTTTCAGCAACATTAAAGAAGCGTAAGAGTGGGGAAGATAGTGGGGAAGGAACAAAGAAAGGAAAATCGACTGTGGTTCAAGCACCAGGTGGTAGCGGAGAAGGGGCAAAGAAAGGAAAGCTAACTATAGTTGATGTACCACAAGAAGGAACACCTCCAGAGGGTATGCTAGCAGTTGTGGAAAGAAGCAGTGGTAGTGAATTGGAGCCAAGTGGAAAGGTCATAGGAAAAAAAGGGCAAAAGAAACCATCAGGCTTGGTGGAATATGAAAAATACTACCCATTCGGGTTGCATGCAACATTTTCAATTCCAGTTACAAGATGTCAAAAAGCTCCTCCAAGCTATGTATATAGAGGGTTGAACAAAGAGCATGTGGAGAAGCTTGCTGCAGACTTCGGTTATAACTTTAGGCCTCCTGCTGCTGTAGCGGATTTAATGCCTTTCAATCCTGAAACAAAGCAGCCCCTGGAAAGGGTAGATAAAAAGGATTTAACCAAGTGCCACTACTGGATACTATCTGGACAACATTCAATATATGCTGCTAAAATATTCACATCTAATGATGATAACAGCACGGCCCAAAGAAAGAACTACTACCGCACCCGCCAGGCGAGGATTGTAGTGAATTGCCCCGCACGCTTTTGTGTGGAGATATCAAAGATGGCAAACCTGGAGTCTCAAAATATCTTGAGACAATCTCCATACATTGATATACTTAAGCAGGTGAGGGGACAATGGATTCTCTTTAACAGACCCAAGAAAGCACAACAAGGGCTTGCAAAAGGACATCCAGATCGTGAGAATTGGGATGTAAGTACAGATTTTAATTATGAATCATTTTTTACAAGTCGGTTTCATAATTATTACATTCTAATGGATTCATATATTTTGCAGGCTTTCATTGACACTGGCAAGGTAACATTGGGCAATAGCTTTGCCACGAAGGATGTACATATGATAATCACAAGCGATGCCATTTATGATGGTTGGATCTCCATCCTTGAGGATTACATTGCAGGCAAATATTCACAAGATGGAAAATGCTGTAGGCAACCCACAGTCTCAATGTTTAGATGCTTGCGTGGATTGAGTGATGATCAAATTGGTCAAATTCAAAATGACATTAAGGAAGGTAGAGTAGTCATAGCTAAAACAAAGACGGATGCCATGATTCTTGATATTGAAGGACGAGCTATGCAGATCAAGAGAGATGCTGCACTACAAGAAGAACTTTATATGTTTATATCCGCAGAACGGCCTTCTTTAATGTTAAAAAATTGGGATGAGTGCAGATTACATTTTAAAATTACTCCAGAATTGTATCATCGGATTCGTGGTTGCTCTGACTCATGGTTAAAAGTGAAGCTTCAACAGGGCAAGGAAACTCCACCATTGCCTGATGCTGCAAAGGGGTATCTGAGGTGGATTATGGGACAAAGTGAAGGTGCAAGTCATGGACCGAATTCCACCCGGCCTTGGAGGTTCTACACAGTCGGTTCAAACATGGAGGGAATGGAATTTATACATAATGTGTACCAAGAGCCAATGGCAATAGGGGTTGCCTTTTTGGATGTAATGTATGGACCAAGCAGAAGTAGAAATTGGAATGAGGATCGCTTTGAGTGTTTGTTGAAAAGCTTGATGACAATCGCTTCTCCCCCAGTGCAATTCCTTCTTGTGGTGTTCTTGACCATGGACCATGTATCATGTTTGAAGAATGCATTAAATAAGACATGCGGAAAATATAAAATACACTTCGGTTGCCTTAATTTTGAAACTGCAGATATCTTTGTCACTGGATCTATGGATGGCTTAATTGCCTGTGTATTGGTAAGCAAGGAAAAGCATTTCAATGATATTGAGCGCTATACCAATGCACAATGTAAGCCATCAATATATGTTGCAGATGAAAAATATGAAAAATCAAGTGGTGCAGAAGAATCAGGTGATGAGGATGATGATGACGAGGATGATGATGATGAATTTGACATTGAATTGTCCTTGAAAAGAAAACGTTCAAGTATCATGAAAGACATGATCATGGGTTTCTGTCGAGAAGATGAGTATGTATTGGACTTGTTCTCTGAGGGGCTTGCTGCAATAGAGTCTCTTTCTTGTAAGAGGCGTGTTGTTTCAGTTGTTGAGACTTATGAGGAGTTGGCAAAGGTTGAAAGTATATGTTGCACGTATGCTTACAGTAATCATGAAATTCGACAATGGGCTGGCTTGCAAGAACCAATATTGGCAATAGAGGGGGTGCCAAAAGAAGATGATACAATTGAAGGTGGAGGGGATAAAGAAATTGATACCATACTAGGACAAAAAGAGCTTCAACCCTTCAATGAAGAGCAGCGTGAGCATTTACAAAAACACGCTTCAAAGTTTTGGGAAACAGAAGAGGAAGCAACAGGTCCTTGAAATTGTCCTTTTATATGGTGTTCGTGTTTTCCATATGTTATCTTGCTATATTCTCCATATGATGTATTAATTTTGTTCCAAAGATCTTTTAATATTTCTTGGAAATTTCTTCTATCTCATTGCCATAATTCAAACATTCATATGTATTCTTGAATATGTTTAATTTTCTATATTTCATGAAAAGATGTGTTTGCATGTTGTAATACCTTTGGAGTGTGATACACATCCAAATTTATTTACGAGTTCATAAATGTTAAAAAGTGTGTTGAGTCTTGATCGTGATGAATGAATTAGTGTAAATTGTTGTTTCCATCCTTATTCACTTCATATGAATGCTCAAATATGTTTTGGCTGCTTGGCCAAATATTTTCTTAGTGGGAACACTCGGGCAATGCTAGATAATGTTGGACTCCACTCTATCTATTACGCAAAGGTTTTTGGCATTGTAAGGATATGTAATTTTGGGGATTAAAATAACTTGAAAGGGTATAGATTCAACAACTTTAGGGGGTATACTAAGCATATGAACATGAATGCTTTCTTTATTTTAGTATTCCAATTTTGTTTTGAAAAAGAAAAACATGAATAGAAATTGCATTGAGAGCACACAACCTAAAGTTTGACAATTTCTTCAGTTTGTTTCTACTTATGAATTTCATTTCCTTGTTTATCAACAGATATTGGCCATCTCAATTTCACATCGCTAGAAGCATTGCCTGTACATGTGACACCTGATCCAATGATTCATTATGTGCCTAATTTGAACATTAGCATGCAAGTTCCAAGCTCAACATGGTTGATTGAAAATGTTGAGGATGCAATGTCTGCAGTTAATGTTCCATTGACAAATGTGAATGCAAGCTTAGAAGGTAAAGGAGAAGATGCAATGTCATTGTATGAAGCCAAGGTGCAGGAAGAAATCTTAGAAGGTAAAGGAGAAGACATAATGTCACGCTCAGAAATAATGTCAAAAGAGGTGATAACAAAAATAAGACTAGCAGTGATAATAGATTTGAAAGGGTTATTGCTCGAGCATTGTTTTTCAAAGTCAAATAAACATATGAGCTTGCACAATGGGAAGCATTGGCTTGTTCTCCGTCCTGGGTGTTTAGAGTTTCTACAATGGTTGCTCGATCACTACCATGTTGGCATTTGGTCCACTGGAGGAGAAAAGGGCATGGTGCAACACATGCTGGACACTTTGGAGCATCATGTTAACAGAAAGTTACATTTCTTCATGGTTTGGGGTGCGATGGCATGCCACAAGCATACAAAGAGTAGAATCATTCGACCAGATAGGATGAATGTGGAAGCGGAGTTTAAACCATTAATGAGAGTGTGGTGTTGTTTTAAAGAGGAATGCAAACCAGCAAGAACAGTGTTCATTGATGTTTCGCCTTACACGGGTTGTGTTAATCCAGATTGTGGCGATTCTATTTTGCTTCATGAGTTATTACCATACCTACAGATGCTAGATGATGCAGTAGATGTGCGCAGTGCCATCTCTTCTAACAGATTTGGTCAAGCTCCGATTGTCGAAGGGCATGATATGTTCTATTATTTTCAACCAGTGATCCTTGAATTCAAAGAAAAAAACAAAGAAGTTCTCGAAAGGATGAATGTCGAATCTCATATGTCTACTTGTAGTTCAAAAAAAGACACAGAGAAAGGTATTACTTCACCTATAACCAAAACTAGAGTGAGAGGGACTTGTCCTACTACAAGAAGTATGGTGCATGCTCAACATGTTACATTGAATGAAGAGGAAGAATGCATGCTAGGAAAAATTGCCAAAATGGGGCCATTGAAAGATAGTGAGGCAAAACGCTTTGCTATGGTTCTTGGATGCAAGGAAAGGGGAATCACTGCCGATGCTGCAAGGGCATTCTTAGCCAACTTGATTCGATTTTATTGTATAGACAACCCTTAGGGAATGTGAGTGATCTTGTTAATTAGAGTTGCAAACACAAATGCTCAACTAAAACATTTGTACCTACATTCTGATTTATATTTGGACACTATTTGGTTAGATTCGATTTTCAAAACATTATGTTTCAATTTGTTTTGTGAAAGAATTAATAGACGTTGAGTTAGTACCTTGTCCAAAAAATGCTATGTGCTTTATGATGTGAGTTTGTATTCCTCCACTAAAAGAATGATTCTTTGATTTTAAACATATGATAGGTGTTGCAGATTGTCCTGAAAAGTTGAAGAGCTATCTTATTACAAATTTTGATCCTGCATCCAATGGCTTATGGAAACATAAATTGCCCATACCCATTGAGCACGTGTTCGAAATGAATGGCATCCATTATGAAGTAAAGAAATCAACAATACCTGGGGCAGGATATGGTCTTTTTGTACATACGAGCATCAAGAAAAAACAAGATTTGATGGTATATAATGGTCCAAAGTATGATTATGATACTTGGAGATCTCTCCTCAAGTTTTTCCCAAGGATGAAGACTTATGGAATGTTTGAAGATCCATTCATTGAGCCATTGACAGATGTGAAATGTATTGTGGGAGATGTATTGTATGGAAACATTGCTGGATATATAAATAGCTCAATGTATTATAAAGAAAGAACAAATGTTATATTTGTATACATCCCTAAACTACCACCTTGGGCTCAAAAGTCACAAGGAAATTTGAGTGCCCATGGGTACATTACTGTGCAAACCATAAAGGATATCTCCTTCGGAGATGAGCTACTTTGTGAGTATGAATACTAGTATGGAATTGTTAATGATTATGTTAAACAATGTGGTGAAAAATTGGCTATGTGTCAATGGTTTTGATTATATTTAGTACAAGAAAGCAATTTAAAAAAAGGTTTTTATCAAGACCATGTCTCTGAGTTTCATGAGCTCTATTGTGATGGAGAGTTTCATGAGCTCTATTGTGATGGAACGGTGTTTTTGAACACCACATTTATATGATGGATGTCAAAGCTCTACCATAATCCTATTGCATATGTCAATACTGCAATTTATCAACATAGAAACATAAGCATTTGACATTAATTTTATACATCTAATATACCAAATAAAAATTGACAGTTGTTGCAAGTTTAATTTTGTTTTTGAAGACCACATTTATATGATGGATGTCAAAGATCTATAACAACCCTATTGCATATATCAATACTCTAATTTAATTTACTCCAATGAATCTTCCTAACGCAACATCTATAAATTGGTTTTTCTTTGTGGTTTCGATGCATACAAAACAACAAACATCTTTCTTTCACTAGTAAATCAACAAGTGTTTTGGCCATGGAGCCATGTTCACATCTATTAAGGCCTTTTGCCATAGCAACATACAGAAGATTTTTGCTTGGGTTTCTAGGAATTGGGAAAGTATTGTGCATGGTCTAGTCTCCCCCAACATAATTGAAACTTGGGTCCTCAATGGAGCTAATGTTTCAATAAAAAACATCAAATTTTACAAGTGAAGTGACTATATTTTATTTCGTGGGAATTGGGATTTTCCCAAATTCTCTAATATAGTGTTCAAATTCACATTAATGATTACATGAAATAAAGTAGTCGACATCAAAAGATTGACAAGCTGCAACGAGCGTAGCTGCAAAGAGCCATCTCCCGCTACCAACTTCTCCATCATGCTTCTTGGTTCTTTGTCTCCATGGCTAGCTTTTGTCACCTTGCAAGCCCCACAAATCCTCCCACAGGTTTCAAAACAAAATATCATTTTTTGTTGTCACAGTAGTTTCAAAAAACTCATGTTTATTATGAAAATAATTGAGTCTAATTATTATGAAAACATTTGTGCCTAGTAGGATATTTATTAATCAAAAGAACGAGAAGGGTGACATTAGAAAACTATTTATGAGGTTAGTAGTTTCAAAAAGAGCGTGTTTATTATGAAAAAAATTGAGTATAATTATTCGAAAAAAATTGTGCTTAGTATGAAAGAAAGAGAAGGGTGAAAGGAAAGTAAAAGGAAAAAGACTAGTGAAAAGAAAGAAAAGGAAAAAGAAAAGAGAAGGGTAGAAAAGGAAAATCTTAATTTGCCCTAAAGAAGTATAAAAGGTATTCTTCTCTTCATTCATTCTTATCTCAATCAATTGGAGCAAGAAGGAGCAAGAGAAAGAATCAAGGAGAGTCTACATCATATCTACAAAACCTTCAGCTAGCTTAGCCAGGTATGAAGAATTTATATTCATGTTTCTTTTTCTTAAATATATAAGAAAGAGAAATTGAGAGAGAAACAAGAGGGGAAATGAATCTTCTTGAGAAGGAGAGGGAGGCCATTGCTAACAGAAGAAGCAGGGATGGTAGGAAAAGAGAAGAGAGGGGATGGAAGAGAGGAGGGGAAGGGAAAGAAGAGTAGGAGGAGGGAGGGCGATGGAAAGGGAAAGGGAGAGACATACGGAAGAGGACAAAAGAGAGGACAAGATGTATAGAAGACGGACGGAAGTATGTACGAAAAGAGAAAAGCGATGTAAGGAGAGATAGGACCAAAGGAAACACGAGAAAAGAGACATAGACCTAGGAAGGAGGGATGAGACGCGACAAAAAGGGACGTAAGAGATGATGGAAGGAGGGGGTGTAGAGACAATGGAAGGAGGAGCGTAGAGACGATGGAAGGAGAGAGCGGGATGAGGGAAGGAGGGATTGCATCCCCTTCCCTTGCAGACGATGCGATGGAAATTTGGATGCTGTGGCAGGTGATATGATGATGATGATGCTGTGATGGACGATGCGACGATGACGATGACGATGCTATGATGGGCGATGCAACGAAGTAAATTTGGATGGATGGATATTTGAATGGATAGACATTCGAACGGCGAGGGAAATTTTGACGGACAGACATTCGAGCGACAGAGGGCGAGGATGGCCGAACGGCCGATGGCTTAATGAGCAGGTGGAGGGAGAGAAGGAGGAGGAAACAAATTGGGATTGGTGAGCCAGGTAGAAGTGTCATACTATTAAAACATACAAGAAAGAAAGAGTGTCGAAAAGATCTCTTACCAGTGTACTATTGTCAGTAAGAGATCTTGGGAAAGAGAATGTTGTGTGTGTTCAGTGAGGAAAGGATGAAAGAATATAGGATGGAAGAATGTTTAGGAGAATGTCAGGTTTTTTGTTTAGGAGAATGTTGGCTCTTTTGTTTGTACTTTAAATTCAAATCCTCCTGCATTTTTTGTTTAACGCTTCAAATTTAAATCTCCCGGGCGAATTTTCTCCTAAACTATTTAGAAATTTGAATCCTTCTCATTCAGATTCTCACTTTCCTCTCCTCTTCTTCTCCTAATCTCCTCCTACCCTAATCCATCGTCGTCGACCCTAACAGGTAGATTTAATTCTCTCTCCTCCCCTTACTCCTCTCCCCTTAATTGCCACCATCGCCTTTAGCTCAAAATCACCGCACGAATATCCGTCAACCTCCCAAATTTCCATCGCCCGAATCTCCATCGCCTAGCCAATGGAAGGAGGAGGCATAGAGACAATGGAAGGAGGAGGCACATAGACAATGGAAGGAGGGGGCGCAGAGACGATGGAAGGAGGGGGTGCAGAGAGGGAAGGAGGGATTGCATCCCCTTTCCTTATTCCCTCGCGGCCGCGAGATTGCCACTAGGGAATAAGGGAAGGGCATAATAAACCCCCTCCCCTTATTTCTTTGTGGCCGCGCGGGGTCAATTAATTAGTTATAGTAAATTAATTAGTTAATTATTTAGTTGATTAGTTAGTTAGTTAATTAATTATTAGTTAATCCATTGTAAAGGGGAGATGGAGGGCTTAATTAATTATTAGTTAATTTGAAACTAATTTTTTGAGCTTATAATTTTATCTTTTATTAGGTTGTATGTATTATTAAATTTAAATTTAAAAAATGTATATTTAAATTAGCTGAATATATTTAATACATTTTAAGATATTTTGCTAAATTAAATATACTTTAATGTATATATATATATATGTATGCATATATATGTATATATATATGTATATATATATGTACACTGTTATGGATAAAATTGTCCAAGGAAAAAGGCATTAATATGTATGTGTGTTTGTATATGTGGCAATAGTATAATCAAATATGGTGTGCATAGGGCCCAAGGTTGAGGTGGCAAGGCATGACCATGTGCCACCCTTCCATGTAAGAGGACCCATAAGGTGTGTTGTACATAATCCATAATAGTAATATTATAAAATGCAAGGTGGCATGGCTCCTCCATGTGCCACCCCTCCACCTAGGATGCAATAATTGAGATATGGCTCAAAGTCCATGGGAGAAGCAATATAAAATGGGTGGAGATGGCTATTATATTGAGTTATTCCCTCCATATGGGATAGGCCCATGTGGGGGAGGTATAGAAGGACAAAGAGAGCTAGTTAAATAATGGGGAAAGTAGGATGAGGTGGCAAGATTCCTTGTGCCAACCCTCCACTTGTCCTCCTAGAGGTTTGAACCTATTATTAAAATGTGGAAAGAGACCAAGGGAGTATCATAGACTTGAGATATGGGGCTTGATTTATGTGGAAAATTGAGGCAAAGGGTTGTCGCATACAATTGAGAGTGCGTACCCACCTAGCCCACATGGGAGACTTTTCCACACACACCAGGCATGTGGGAGGATACATTAATGTGGAGAGACCCCCTCTTTTGGCTATAAAAGGAAGGGGCAATTCCTTGATGGGACACGCTCATTCTTGTAAAGCCACCTAGCTAGTATTTTGATATTTCCCTCTCATCCCTTCTTTCCAATAAAGTATGGTTCACTTCCCTTGATGTCTACATCTCAACATTCCTCCTCCTATCATGTTCATGCTTCTCTTCCCCCTCTCCCTTTCCCCTTGTGTCATAGTCTCCCTTTTCCTTCCCTCCCCTTCTAATTCCTTTTTCACCCCTATGTCATCCCTTCGCCCTCATGCTCTCCTCTTCTCTATGGCCTTTGAGCGTCGCCATATTTAGCCTCTAGCCCCTAGTCTCAATAAGTTTTCCGGCTAAAAGTTTTGGTGTGGCTGCTGGGATACGAATCTCCACGGCTGGTGGCGAATCTTCTATTCGTACGGGTTACATCAACAAAACTATACCATCTGTGCTCTTTCTAAGCTACTGCGCGTGCATTCGCTTCGTGCGTCTCTTGCGCTTCAGTTCTCTGGACTGCTGCGACTTCTGGTTGCGGACAGTTTTTTGCGCTTCAGTTCTCTAGACTGCTGCGATTTCTGGTTGCGGACAGTTCTCTGGACTGCCGCGACTTCTAGTTGCGGACAGTTTTCTGCGCGACAGTTCTCTGGACTGCAAAAGAGTAACAGCAGATCCCGCGCACCCCCTATCTCTTCTCTTCTTCTTCTTCTCCCTCTCTTTCTCTTCTCCTTCTCCTCTCCTCTCCTCTCTTTTTATTAAAGAGTAGGATTGGAACCCAAGACCTCCCCCTTCACAAAAGAAAGTCTTATCATTGGGCCAACAAGTTGGAAGTGGTAAAAATGTAATGATTTTTGTTCATATATTGAAATTGCGGGAGTTGTAACTCTCTAACCATAAGGAGTTTGCTCTTGTTGTAAAAAGCAAAAATATTTCATTTTATGTTCTCTATCCACTTCTCTTGCTAGATCGCCAATTCAGAACTTCTCCAAGCCCACTTCCCGGATGCATGCCTCACGAGAAGGGTGGACATTTATGTCACTTCTCGACGCGTTTAAGGAATTGGTGCCTGTTCCTCCGCACCTTACGGCTACCAATGCACGAGATGTATTCCTTGATCTTCATGTTGACCTTCAACGGCTGATTGTCCAGTGCATTATTGATGGTGATGACGGGTGGAATGACACACCGTGGATGATGCAGGGTGACGAACTACTGATACGCTGGGAGGATTTTGACTTTACTTCTACTCATTGTGCGGTGATCGAACTACTTGCTGCTTTAGAGGTAATCAAAACGGTTTCCTTCTTCGAAGGGTGGGATGTTCCCCAAGCTTGGGGGGAGATTTGGCACATCTGCTTGTTGATTCCTGTGGAAAAGCTCGTCCTGAATGGTTATTTCACAATCTCATTACAAAGGTTTCTAGGCCTTGGCTATGGTTGGTAATGTTTCGACCAAGGAATCCATTTGTACCTAATCAGCCTTTTGTGCCTCATTTCGAGCTTCAAATTGTAATTCTTTTTGGGCTTAAGATAAACTATCAACAAAGAATTGCAAGTTTATTTGGTGCTGAACGTTTGGCTCAAGTGTTGAATTCTCCCCACCCTCTCCTCCTACCTATCTTGGACTACCGAGAAACTTGGGATGTCCGAATTCTCGTCTTGGTGTGATGACATCTTGGATTCTTCAATTTGATGGAGCTTACAAACCTTCGACCAAGGCGGCTAGCGTGGGTGTGAAGCTCACTTCATCGGGTGGTGAGGAGTTTTGTTACAGCAAGTCTTCGCCCGCAAGTACTTGCAATCAAGCTGAGTACTCGGCGCTCATTTTTGGGCTACAAAAGGCACAAGAACATCATGCCAAGCAATTGGAGGTGCCAGGAGATTCTCAACTAGTGTGTGAACAAGTTAGTGGAAGGTGGAAGGTGCGGAGCAAAGGCTTGGTTCCACGACATCAACAAGCCTTGGAACTTTGCAACCAATTTGAAGAGGTAAAAATTCAGCATATCCCTCGAGCTCGAAATCTTGTTGCTGATTTCTTGGCACGTGAAGCTTGTATTTCAATCACGCATGACGCGAGTGGAAGCGCCACCCCAACCAAGCCGCAAGCCACGAAGGAGGGTGATCATTTGTAAGGAATGCAAAGGTTGTGGTCATCATGAAACTAAGTGTTGGGCCTACTTTTGATACGAGTTCACCGAATTCGGCAGACCATCAGGAGGGTTCTCAAGGACATTGCTCAAAAGAAGGATGCCAGACCGCACACCCCTTGAAGAAATAGAATGGCGACTACAAGAACTGGAAGAAGCTGAAGGTGATGTGTAAGCTCTCCAACTGTTGACATTTGTCATGGCATTCTTGTTTGCCTTGATGAACAACCTCATGCAACGCCGCACCTCTAACCCTCGCGTGTAATGATCAAAGTGATATCATGAGGATTGGTCCTTTTAAGATTGTCTATGTGCTATTCTATGCTGAAGATTCTTCTCGTGTAATATTTCACACTACACCAGTGACACCTTACCCTGCCTATGTGTGCTTTTTGGATGTATCTTCACCTGATTTTCAGTTCAAGCTTCCTCTTACTATTGTTCGTCCATAGATAAGCCCCTCTTTCCCATCTTCCAAGCATGGCTGACATTCCCGTGTTTTGTGGACGGGTAGAAGAAAATCCAAATGAGTATCTTGTGGCTTTCAAACGCCGTTGTGTCTCTCTCAACTTTCTTACTGAAGACAGATGGCTATTGGTTCTCCCCACATTTCTAGAAGGTTTGGCTCAAGTGTGGTATGAGAAGCAAAACGAAGATGTTCGCCAAAGCTGGCCAAGGTTGACAGCAGCAATGATTGAGTATTTCGGCAAAGAAGAGGAGCCGGAGAATGTGTACCTGCAGGTGGCAAATTTGAAGCAGTCAGAAGGTGAGACGGCGCGTCGATATGTGGATCGAGCGGCCGTGCTCCTGGACCGTTTGATTGCCACACAGGAGGACAATGCCGGATTTTGAGCTGGAATGACTCAGCATGTGCTGGGCTACCTTGTAGCAGGAGCGAGTGATGAATTCCGCCTCAAGCTTAAATGGGAGAATCCAAAAACTATGGTGCTAGCACATGAGATTGCTCAAAAGTTTGACAAAGTTCAGTCTGACCCTGCTTCAAAGAAGACGATTGTCCCTCCGCATCCCCCTCCATTCCTGCAACAACAACCTGGGGGTCTAACTCAGGAGCATACCCCCACCCCTTAGGGATGTATCCACTGCCTCCACCTCAGATGTATGGTCCTCCCTTAGCTGCTTACCCTCAAGAATATGATTTTTCTTTCAAAATTGTAAAAGGGGGTTGTTCCAACTTGAAGAATGCTTTGATTGATTTAGAGGAGTGCCTTGATGTAACCCTGGTAGCAACCATAGAAGTTGGGGATCCTTGATATGGTGGTATATATAAGTTTTTGACCGCTTTCTCCTTTCCTTCAGAAAGTACAAGCTATGAGAGAAAGAAGATCCGCAGAGATAGTAGGCGCTACACCCTCCTTGATGGGGTGTTGTACCGTCAAGGCATGGATGGGGTACTCAGACGGGCCATTGATGCAGATGAAGTGCCTAAGGTATTGAAGCATTATCATGATGGGTTTTGTGGAGGCCACTATGCCAGTGACTATACAACTAAGAAGATTTTACACGCTGGATACTATTGGCCGACATTGTTCAAGGATGTCACTTTGTATTGCAAAACCTGTGAACCATGTCAATTCTTCGGTAGGAAGGATTTGCGTCCCGGGCAACATCACCCAGTGATGTCCATCCATCCGTTTCAGAAGTGGGGAATAGATTTTGTCGGGCCCTTGCCCATGACTGCCTGCAAAAAGAAGTATCTTTTGGTAGCCACTCAGTATGTCACTAAGTGGGCTGAAGCTATCGCTCTCTCTGCTGCAAATGGCAAGGCAGTTTCAAGTTTCATATTTGAACGTATCTGCACAAGGTTTGGGACACCCATGGAGATAGTCTCTGACCATGGGAGTCCATTCTTAAATGAAGCAGTGGAGTTACTCATGGATCGCATGGGCATTGATCATCACACTTCTAGCATCTATTATCCAGCATCCATGGGTCAAACAGAGCGGACCAATGGCCTCCTCTGTAAAACCATAGGAAAAATGGCCGCAGGGAATAGGAGCCAATGGGATCAGAAGGTCACTGAAGCAGTGTGGGCTTACAACATCACTCATAAAACATCTACAGGTCAACCCCTTTTGAGTTGGTGTATGGTACTGAGGCAGTTTTACCACTTGAGATAGAGATTCCGGCCTTGAGATTGGCGCAGGAACAGAGGATGACAGAAGATGAACATGTAGAGGCCAGATTGGTACAACTTGAGAAGTTAGATGAGACCCGACGCCTTGCACTACATCAAACAGAGATCCAAAAGAATCGACAAAAGGCCCGATTGGATGCTAAGATTCGCAAGGGATGGGTAAGACACTTTGCTGAGGGGGATGTTGTGCTATGCTTTGATAACAGATTGGACCACCAAATGGATAAGAAGTTTCTGCCACTGTGGGCTGGTCCATACAAAGTCATCAAGGAACGTAGCAATGGGTCTGTACAAGTTCAGGAGCTGCATGAACCATATGGCAAGAAGGTGAGTAACAAGCACTACCTCAAGCCTTTCTTTGTGCGTGATGGTCCCAGGCATGGAAATGCGGTGCATTCCCTGCCTGGGGGGGGGAACTGTTATGGATAAAATTGTCCAAGGAAAAAGGCATTAATATGTATGTGTGTTTGTATATGTGGCAATAGTATAATCAAATATGGTGTGCATAGGGCCCAAGGTTGAGGTGGCAAGGCATGACCATGTGCCACCCTTCCATGTAAGAGGACCCATAAGGTGTGTTGTACATAATCCATAATAGTAATATTATAAAATGCAAGGTGGCATGGCTCCTCCATGTGCCACCCCTCCACCTAGGATGCAATAATTGAGATATGGCTCAAAGTCCATGGGAGAAGCAATATAAAATGGGTGGAGATGGCTATTATATTGAGTTATTCCCTCCATATGGGATAGGCCCATGTGGGGGAGGTATAGAAGGACAAAGAGAGCTAGTTAAATAATGGGGAAAGTAGGATGAGGTGGCAAGATTCCTTGTGCCAACCCTCCACTTGTCCTCCTAGAGGTTTGAACCTATTATTAAAATGGAAAGAGACCAAGGGAGTATCATAGACTTGAGATATGGGGCTTGATTTATGTGGAAAATTGAGGCAAAGGGTTGTCGCATACAATTGAGAGTGCGTACCCACCTAGCCCACATGGGAGACTTTTCCACACACACCATGCATGTGGGAGGATACATTAATGTGGAGAGACCCCCTCTTTTGGCTATAAAAGGAAGGGGCAATTCCTTGATGGGACACGCTCATTCTTGTAAAGCCACCTAGCTAGTATTTTGATATTTCCCTCTCATCCCTTCTTTCCAATAAAGTATGGTTCACTTCCCTTGATGTCTACATCTCAACATTCCTCCTCCTATCATGTTCATGCTTCTCTTCCCCCTCTCCCTTTCCCCTTGTGTCATAGTCTCCCTTTTCCTTCCCTCCCCTTCTAATTCCTTTTTCACCCCTATGTCATCCCTTCGCCCTCATGCTCTCCTCTTCTCTATGGCCTTTGAGCGTCGCCATATTTAGCCTCTAGCCCCTGGTCTCGATAAGTTTTCCGGCTAAAAACACACACACACACACACACACACATATATAAGACAAAAAAAATGAAGGATTTTTTTGGTTGTTTACCATTTGACCATTTTGTTTTTAATTATTTTATCTTAGTTTACAATTTATGTGTTTACATAATCTTTATTTCATTAGTTTGTATATATATTTTTATTTAAATAAAAATTAATGAATTTAATATATAATTATTTTATATTTTTGAATTTAAGTTTAAATATCTTAAATAATGTATTTATATTTTTAATTTTTAATTCATTTTAAATTAAATGTATATTTAAAGTATATTTAGTTTAAATATATGAATATATATGTATACACACACACACACACATATATATATAAGAGAAAAAATGAAGGATTTTTTGGATGTCTACCATTTCACCATTTTATTTTTAATTATTTTACCTTAGTTTATAATTTATGAGCTTACATAATCTTTATTTCATTAGTTTGTATATATTTTTTATTTAAATAAAAATTAATGAATTTAATATATAATTGTTTTGTATTTTTGAATTTAAGTTTAAATATCTTAAATAATGTATTTATATTTTAATTTTTATTCATTTTAGATTAAATGTATATTTAATTTAGTTTAAAATTTTTTGCTAAATTAAATATACTATAATTATATATGAAAAGAATCACAATTTGTTTATAACTCTTGTCTTGCAGGTAACCTATTAAAATGAATATGAAAAAGAAATTATTTCTTGCCTTTTCTTCAATTCGACGATTGGCATAGCTTAGATTAGCATAGATTAGTTTATCCATAGAGGAGAGAACTCCAAGACAACCAATCAAAGCCATGCTCGAAAATTCCCAACTAGTTCCTCAGTCCTATGTTCACATGTGGTTTCACACTCATAACACAACCCTATGAGCAAAGTTTCATATGACAGATGACAGATGACACATCAAAGTCAGAGTTTCAGTGGGCACAATGTAATTGTTAATGATGGACACATCATAGTTTTATTTTTTCTCATCTCATTTTGTAAAGCCTTATTGGTTATTATTTTTTAATTTATGTATATATGTTGAGCCTTGTAAAGCCTTAGAGGCTATTTTTGATCATCCATTCAAAGATTTTGTTAAATGGACACACACATAATTGTATTAGTGGACACATTACAACTTGGGCACATTATGGTATCATGGGCAAAATGCATTGTCTTTCAGCTTGGGCACATTACAGTATGATGGGCAAAATAAATTGTCTTTTAGTTTGTACTTTAAAGCATTATTGGCTATTTTATTGAAGCATTGTATCTAAAGTCTTGTGAATTATTTTTCATGTAAGGTTTTCAATTATTATGGAGCACTCTCAAGAGATTAGAGCTTTTGTCTCTAGCACCACCTTACATTTCAATGGGAAAGAGTATGTCCCTGATAACTTTCAAGGGAAGTGGACTCACATGCACATGGGAAGAAAGGTTTGGTTTCTCATTCAAAGAAAAACTGAGCTACATCTTATGATGTCAAGGAAAGATATGGAGCAAAATAAGGAGCCATGGAATGCAAGCTTCTCTAAGAAAGATATAACTTCTAGCATGGTTATGGGAATTACGATGGAACCAAAGAGCCCATACTTGGATATTTTTGTGAAGTGTTCACAACCTATCGAAATCGTTCCCGAGTCTGATGCGGAGGGCGCAATAGGGGCGGGGGGGCCCCCGTTGCAAAACACAGATACCGTGTTAATATTGGGGGCTATCATTTTATCTTATCCAGAGGTCTAAACAGGTTTGCAATGCCACCTCCTCCACCATCAAACTTTACAGAATTACAAACTCCATTACAGGCTCTCATGGATGAATGGAGTACATTTCCGAATGCAGAGGCAATTAGTGTTGAGAGTTCATGCTCAACATCATGTGATCACGTGTGCATAGCACCATCATGTGATCATATGTGCATAGCACTAACCCAATAGAGTGCTATAAAGGAAAGGGTTAGATTCCCTAACCCTTAATGGGTTTGTATATATTCTACATTTTCAACTAAATCTAGTGTACACTTAGTCATTTGTGGTGTGCTCTCTAGATGTGCCCTCCCTCCTCATCTCCACTCTTCTCCTCTCCCCTCTTTATATTTTGTCATGGTATCAGAGCATGGTTCTACCTTCCGCTGAGGTGCCATCCTCCTTATGAGAGTGAGATAGTGATTAAGAGATTGAGATCGAGTTTTGTCTTCCGTGAGAAATTTCTGTTCATGTGAGAATTCCGTCCGTGAGAGATTGAGAGATTTTCGTTAATCTCCTTCCATTCGATTCATTGTTTCTTTGAGAATTTGTGTGTGAGAAAGAGATAGGGAGAGAAAGAAAGGTAGATTGAGAGAGATCCTTGTTCAAGAGAGAGAGAGAGAAAGCCTACTATTTTCTGCTTCTAAGACTTCAACAGAGAAGGTAAAGCCTTGGCTCTCAACGAACAGCTAACCAGCATCAACTTGCTTCTCCAATGCGGCATTCTCAACAGTCAGCCAACTCCAGTTGCGAATGACTTCTTCAGCAAAGAGTCCTAAGCTATTTGTCAGCTCTTTTCATGGCTAACCTCTAACGCCATAGTGGATCCTTCATCAACTACGGCTCACTCCAAAGGTCTGCTACAACTCTTTAGGTGTTGATGTCTCCAGGACAGTAGCTCACACACATAGCTCCACAAGCCCATAGCGGCTTCACAGCATACCTTTCAATGAACTCTGGTTTCGAACTCTGGCTCCATAGTGCCTCAGTGAGTCACATGCACTTGCCAACCTACGAAGGAGACCCAACTCTCTGCCGTCTCTCTATAGTAGACCATACGTTAAGGGGTCAGCATCTCCATCCAATAACTACAATGGCAAGCTCCTAAATGGAGCTCTCAATGAAATTGCAGATCTAAGTGATGCCTGCCTCTCCATCAATGCAAACAAACAGCTCACGGCCGACCTCTCCACCCATGGATCTCTGTCTCCTAGCACTCAGCTCTCTATGCCATAGATTTGACTTTTGCTCCAACACGGGTGCTCTCCAACCACAGCCTTGGCCACACTCCGGCCAATAGTCACACCATGGGTGGACTTCCAAGGCATACGTAGTGCCCGCAATGCCAAAGCTTCTACCAACGATTGGCCCATAACTCGGTCAACAACCCTGTTGCTGTTCTCCAAGATGGCCAGTGCTCCTTCTCTATGACCGCCACCAGTTATAGTAGATCCTAGAGCCCGCTCCATCAAATTGCCTCAGTCTCCATGATCTACACAATCATGCAACCTCTCTATCTACCTTGCAGACGAGCCCTCAGCACAGCCGCCTATCTACAACAACTCAATGCCACCGGATGGAACGACTAGCTCCACCATCTCCTATGAGCCAACGTACTCCTTAGCCCTCTAACGGAATCAGCATCTTTGTCGAAATCTTAAAGATTTTGATAGTCCTCCTTGCGACACGTGGAGCTTATCTCAAATCCATGGTTTAGCTAGGTTACCACATGTTTGGTGAACCTTGTGGTCAAGAGACTGCCATGTGGTAGCCCTATCCCATATGCCACATCAGCAATAGGGACACATGGCACATGCCAAATCAACACCACCTTATCTTAACACGTGTACATGCCACATCATTAGCCTCATCTGCCAGTTCTCATTGATTGCCATGTCATTAGTCCAAGTCAACACTACCATGTCATCTGCCATGGTGGCAGTCCATGTCATCTGGCCACGTAAGCGTGCCAGCTCATCAACCACATCATCAGTGACACGTTAGCATCTGCGTCACCTACCACATCATTTGCAACATCACTTATGCCATGTCATCTGTGCCACATCATCTACCACATCACCTTTATTGACATCATTTGCCACATCAACAGTGCCATTACACACACTGACCCTCTTCAGGCACACATAGTGCTCCACAGGCACTTCATGTGACAACTCTACCACCTCATCACTCCTTCATAGGCACACCTCTTGCTAGGCATAGTGCCACATCATCACTGCATGTGACCCACAGTGACACATCATCATTGAGCACCATTTGCACTCCTTTTGCCCCTCCACCTAGATCAAGTCGTATCTCTTGATCCAGGAAGAATTTGAGGGCATTCAAAAAAGGAAAGTCGCTTGATTTTTTGTGATCTACGTGCTCTCACATCACATGCACATTTTGGTATAAGTTACACTCACTTTTGAGCCTCGTCGACAAATCCACTTCCTACATGCACATTCGCCTCTTCATCCACGCATCTGACCCAGCACTTAAAAAGAACAAAAGAAAAGGGATTATTTGTTGTTCTTTCATCGATTGACGGTTGGTATAGATCTAGATCAGAGTAGACTAGATCGCCATAGAGGGGACACTTTGAATTTCCCCAAGTTGCCAATCTAAGCCATGCCCAAAATTCCCAACTAGTACCTACTCGGAGTCAGTCCATATGCTCACATACGGTTTCACATCATTACATTACCTGAAACCTTACGTTCATCAGTTCAGTGACCAGACTTCAGAGAGTTCAGAGGTATTGCCGATTGTTCAGTGGGCAGATAGCATTTGATTTCACACACACATGCCACCATTGTAAAGCCTATTCGGCTATCTCATGGCATTGTGCACATCATTTCAACCTTGTAAAGCAAAGATTCCCGACATCATTGCCACAAGCCTTGTAATACAGATCAGATTTTATATATTGCAGTTCTATCTTCACTGACGGCTCATAGATTTCACTTGGCACAGTCAGTGTATTCGCAATTGATTCATACAAAGATTTTCACGACACTTTTGAGTACATTTCTTGCACTGACTAGCAACCTCAATTTGGAGGCATTTGCTTAGTTAGACAACTCCAATTACGGTACATGGAAATATCGAATGGAGACCATTCTTGTACTTCAGGACAAATGGGAGTATGTCGATGGGTCTACACCTAGACCATTGGATGATCCAGCCAATGCTAGCTCTACTCCACCTGTTGTCACAACACTAGCAGTGGGATCTGCAGCTACACAAATAGTTTTTGCACCTGTAGCAAATCCTACCATTGCTCGAGCTCAGGCAGAATGGGATAAGAAAGACAAGTATGCCTATCATCGGATCAAGCAGAATGTGCAAGATGTCATGCTAGGACAGCCAGTCAAGACATCGAAAGAAGCATGGGATATGTTCGCAGCTCTCTACAAGTCCAAGAATACTTCTAGGATTCTCACATTGAGAAACCAAATCAACCAGAGTTTTTGCAATAGCATCGAAACCGGTCATGCTTATGTACTCCGGATAAAAGACTACAACAATCAACTTGTAGCACAGCAGGAGAGATTATGAAGCCCGCAGAAATGGTTCAAGTAATCCTGAATGGACTAGGAGAGGGATACGAGAATCTAGTCCAGAGTATTGCCATCCAACGGCAAATTCCGACACTGGAAGAACTTTAGTCAGTCCTACTTGGTGAAGAACTTAGGACTCAAGCCATACAACCACACAAAGGTCATTCTAATGATCAAGCATTCACAGCTTCAGACAGACGCAGGGGCAGAGGTAGATCATTCCAGAAAAGTGGTCATCATCCGCAACAACAAAATCAACAAAGTCAACATCAGTATCTGCATCATCCTCAGTAACATCATAATCAACACAGAGGAATTCATTCCAATCAAGGAAGATTCCAACGACGAGTAATGCATCCACCAACATGTCAAACATCCAGTGCAACTACTGTCACAAGTTTGGACACTATGAAAGATATTGCCGCAAAAAATAGTACGACCAAGGTGGTCAATCTAGTAGCAATCGAGGGAATTTCCACAGCAGAGGAAATCATCGTTGTGGGACATTCTAGTCACAGTCATTTTGCAAATGAACATGGGAATATGTTGAATCTTGCAAACGAGAAAATGTAGCAAATTGATACAATGTACCTAGACACTGATTACAATCCCAAAGAGGATTTCAGCTATCAAGTCAACCAAGTGCAATAGGATCCTTGGTATATCGACAGCAATGCATCATCTCACATGACAAATCATCAGGAATGGTGCACAAAGATGAAACCATTAGAAGGTCAAAGAAATGTCATCGACATAGCAAAAACAATACACCAAATCCAGTTCAAGAGACAGGTGTTATCCCTATGAACAATTTCATTAGTACAAAAGGATTGGTGAAAGATTTGCTCTATGTTCCGAAACTCAGCAAGAACCTTTTGTCAATAAATCAAATGACGGAAAAAGTAGGTTGCATCAAAACATTATGGTTCAATACTTTAAGACATCATCACTCAAGATAGACCATGAATTCAGTCTGCAAGAGTAGGGAGGGCACAAGCAGGATTAGATGGATGCTAGTTTGGTTCAAAAACAAAGAGGACACAAGCAGGATGAGAGAGCTCCTAGTTTGGCTCAGAAGCAACCTAGACAAGGAGCCCCACATCAAGGGTTTGCACGCAAACTCTTTGAGATAGAAATAGAAGCAAATGTTGCATTCGAACAGAAAAATGAAGAAGCAACACAACCATTGCGGCCTAAAGAAATACAAAAGATAGAGAAAGAGGAAGGATGCACCACGGCCAATTGGTGCAACCTATCAAAGGAAAAGAAAGATGCAAAATAGAAAAGATTAATACTGCAAGGGCCACAAATCCAAAGGCTACTTTCAGATGAAGACAACGTTCCTTTGTTCAGAAAGTAGAGGTAAAAGACAAAGAGGACACAATTCTAAAGCCTATTTTGAAAAAAAGGCAACGTTCATCCGCTTAGAAACTTCATGTATAAGAGAAAGAGGAGAACAGAGAAAATATAGAGGAAGAAGAGTCAGATCAAAAGGTTGAGGAAGATCAAGATAAGGAGAAGATAAGATCATGTCAATAAAGAATCTCAATCTGCATCTTAATGAGATGATCACAGAAGATGATGTCGGACATATATGGGGACAAAATCCCTATGCTGTGAATGCTCGAGATGTGGAGTCAGCAACTATTTTTACCAATAATAGGAATCTTGATATATCTTATGTGATGAAAATATTCAAGCCTTTGGTGGATGGCAAGAAACTCGTGGTCTCTAATGTAGTCTTACGTCTAATCATGTTTTGTCCAAATATTGGTAGCCATCGTGACAATGGAACTATGTTTGAAGAACCTACCCATTTTGAGGACACTTTCAGCAAATTCTTCACACAAAGCCTTTGACAAATTCCACATGAACAGGGTGAAGAGGCAAATTCTGAGAAAATTTTGAAAGAGGCAAAGAGAAATTTCTTGTTGCATTGTAAATTTGAGCCGATTGATGATCAGCATTATGGATATGCCTGTAATGAACTTGCTCAGGGGGGTCACTCATAACATGTAACCCTATCACGTGAGTTCAATAGAAGGATATTTTTTATTTCTAAAATTTATAGAAATAAATATACATAAGGGACTATTTAAAATAGTTTTCAAAAAAATTTACAGATTTGTATAGAAAAGGGGTACATTTTATTGATGAAAATTTTATAGATAAGGGATTTTAAAAGTATGCCTTGAATGCACGTGATATAGAGGACTTATACATAGTGACCCCCCTGAGTGAACTTGCTAGACAAGCAAGGGACTCTAGAAGACTCACTACAGAGCAAATTTCAAAGGTTCTTCCCTTCAATTTTTATATGGCCACAATATGTATTTTTAAGCATCCAACAAAATATTTGATTCAGTCCGAAAGAGTGAACCATGAAATTTTTGCAAAACTTAAGATAACCTCGACATCGGAAATCCTAATGAAAGTGAGGTGTCTATGGATGACACTTGGTTCTCTAGCAACACATTTGAAAAGAACTACCACAAAAGCTGATGCAGACACATCAGTCAATTTTTATATATGTTTAAGTGCAGTTGTACCAAGGGGAAGTCAAGAATGGGAAGAATCTCTCACAAGCCTCAAGGTAGTGAGAGAGAGATATGTAGACTACACAAGTATAATTTTTCAACTTGATGAGGTGTTTCAGCAAGTTGTGGTAGTTTGCCGTGCATACGAGAAGGGTGAGGACGTTACTTATGAAGGTCCTTTGTTACTATCACAAAAGTCAAAGGTTGAGAAAAAAGAGGTGATAGCAAGAATGTGAGGCCCGTAAATATTTTTCGAATAGCTATGTAACAATGGCAATAGAGAAACTCCTCAAGAAAGAATGGTTTTTTGGCAAGAAGGACAAAGATCATTGCATGGAGGAGTGCATCAACATACAGGTGAAACGTGATGATGCAGTGGATAGTGTGATTATATATTTTCTCATAGAAAAAGATATCCCTACTTGTCAATGCAATATTGACCTGATATTGTGAAGCATATAGCTGCTTTATCCATAGCTAAGGAAAATGCATGGGCACATAAGTGGATGAAGAATCAAGAAGATGGAGCTCAAGTAGTCACCTCATTCATGAGAGCCCAAATCCCACCACAGGTGATTGCATATGTTGAGAAGCTTGTGAATGAGCATAAATTGAGAATAACAAGTGCAGTCAACCACGGCTTTCAATTCAATGTGAACATCGCTCTAGAATTTGGAAAGCTTGTACTGTATAGGACCATTTTAGATGAGGACTTTTTACTTGATGAAACAAGTTGGGATATGGCCCAAGTATTCTTTATTGATGAGGTTTGTTCCAATGATATTCACTAATCCATCAATAGAATACTATACATCACCATTAGTAGAGCTGGAATTTGCAATATTGTCATTTTTGTCAATAAAGAAAACAAGGAAGAGATTCATAACACTTTGGAGAAAGTTTATGCCAGTGATTTCAAGATTTACAATGGTGTGTATGCATCCAAGACAAGCAAGAGAGAATGTGGATTAAAGATCCAATGCATTGAATCATTCCTCTTATGCATGCAGTGTCCATATCTTGACCAGTCCCTACAACATAACATAGGGGGGACTTCCAAGAGTTTGCATCTCATGCTAGAGGAGAAAGAAATACATAGGTCCTCTCATTAGCAAGTGCACTCCAAAATCTATGAATGTCCTCCAAAAAGTGGAAGTCTTTTGATTACTATGCTGGAATACTTGCAACCGCCTAATTGGGAGGTCACCTTATTACACATGGGATATCTTTTTGAAGATCTTCTCAGAAAAGGATATTCCACTAATATTATTGAAAGAAAGGCTTGCATGGCACACTTCCACTTGCAAGTTGATCTAACTATTGACTACGAGAAAGAGGTGGAACATAAGAGGATTAAAGATGATGACATGGAAGATCTTGATTGCTCCCAAGATAAAGATAAAGGTGATGCACAGATGATTGCAAACGATGACATGGATGATCTTCTTGGCTCACAAGATTACACAAAGAAATCACGGACATATATCTTGGTATGACCCTTTACTTTTATTTTATAAGCATTACATTTAACTATAACCTATCAATCTCACAAGATTTTGTATTTTTTACACACGGCAGAGGGGAAGGAAGAAGAAATGAGTTCACGTGGATGTAAAGTCAGGAAGGCCACAATATTTCCTTCAAGTTTAATCGAAATGGTTATTGTTGGAAAAACTAAAAGTGAAATATTTAGGATTTAAAATTTAGGATTTAGGTATTAGGATTTAGAGTTTAGGTTTTAGGGTTTAGGGTTTAGGATTTATTATTTAGGAGTTTAGGGTTTAGGGTCTAGGGTTTAGGAATTAAATGTTTAAAGTTTAGGATTTACGGTGGTTAAGATGTTTTGGTATTAATTGTTTAAAGTTTATCCAACCAACCGTATATCCAATCTGTTGCACAAATCAAGAAAATTCTTGATTTGTGCAATAGGTTGGATATATCCAATACTAGGTATGATCCTTTGCAAAGGCTTAATTATAAGTCTACCTAGTTAAAGTATCCTACTTATTAGAGATAAGCACATAGGCTAAAAGCACAATGATTCATATTTTCTTAGATTCATGCTGCATGGTGTATCTGAAGAAATGAAGAAGTATGTGATAAGAAATATTCATAAAAAATATGTATTCCATATCATGGATTCATACCATGGATATCTGGTGGTTACTAAAGTATAAAAATGATATGGATTCAATGATACTGTAGTTTTGTGCAAAGCCTTAAACAAAGTTTAAGGCTTTTGCAAAGTATTACATATTGTAACAAAGATAAGTAAGTATGCTAAACCTCTTCCAGATTCTATGGTTTTAAATACCTACCTTACAAATACATTATCTAATTCTTCGTTCTTTGACTAACAAGTATTATACACATGAAAGAAAAGCATACATGCTAAAAGTACTTGTGTAAATTTTAATATTTCCTTATTTTTTAAATTAATTCAATTCTTTGATTGACTACCTTTTTAAAATTTAAAGGTTATGAGTATATAATATACATAATTTTAAATGTTATTATATTTATTTAAATTTATACAATAATTACATTATATTTATATTAGTTTTTAAGTTAATAATGTATATTTTTATTAAAACAAATTTAATATCTAGTTAATAGTAGGAAGAATATTGTAGAGATTTTTCATATTAAGAACTACCTTACAAATACATAAGAACTATGGCGGGAAGGCACTACCATTCAAGTCTTGCAGCCTTTCTTGATGTGCTTCTGATCCAGGGGTGGTGGCAATCTAATCAAAATTCCTTTAAGGACTCTCGAGCTTTATTACTTTGAGGAAAATAAGGTTAAACTTGATGCAGCAATGGTGGATTACAGAAAGCTAATGGATCCTGATGTGATACTAGAGATGACAAAGAGTTTACTGAATGATGGGTGGGAAGTAGCATTGTATCGAATGGGTTTTGCTGCTGAGAAATTGCTACGCCAAGGTAGAAATGTAAATGTCATTGATACCCCCCATCAGATTGAGTTCTTTGACACATATTACAGTTGCACTACCTTCTTTGAAGAGGAAAATGTCAAAGAAGAGGGTAGGGAGGAAAATGTCAAAGAAGAGGGTAGGGAGGAAAATGTCAAAGAAGAGGGTAGGGAGGAAAATGTCGAAGACGAGGGTCATGAGTCTGAGGGTGATGAAGGTGATGATGAGGATGAAAGCTCTGCATCCGATGACTTACGCCAAGAAGAAATCTGCACAAAGAATAAGTGTGATCAATTGTCAACTAGAGTCAAGGAGGTTCCACTCATCATACGAGAAGGCTTGCGACAGCAAGGGTAGTAGTACATCACGTCATAGGAAAAGGTAAGGCTAAAGAGGTGGAAGCACTTCCCTTAAAATTAAAAGTGAGGAAGGCACCTTTGATCTTGGATGAAGGACATGCAAGTGGATCAAGCAAGGAAGCCTTACCCAAAGAAGGTATGGATGAGGCAAAGCATGACAGGAGAACCTTGCTACTGAGACTCCAGTCTTAGAGTAGCCTATTAGTCAGGACCCTGGTAGTCAAGGGTGCATTGAGGACATTGGTACTATCTTACAGCAGCCTATTATTCAGGACCCTGGTAGTCAAGGGCCTGGCATTGAGGACATTGGTACTGAGGAACATGATGGCTGACGGCTTTGTAATCACAAGTTTTGAACTTCACAAGTTTTGCACTTCAATGTAAAGCGAATATCTAATAAAAAGTTAACTACTTTTTTGATTTCTTTACTCTCATTATTGTGTATAAATATTGTTTATGAGGTCCATTTTATAATTAATGGTGTATTTTAAACTTTATGTCAATGTATTTTTATAGTTAAGGGTGTTTTCTCCGGGGGGTCACTCATCATATGTAACCCTATCACGTGAGTTCAATTGAAGGATATTTTTAATTTCTAAAATTTACATAAATAAATATACATAAGGGACTATTTAAAATAGTTTTGGAAAAAATTTACAGATTTGTATAGAAAAGGGGTACATTTTATTAATGAAAAATTTACAGATAAGGGATTTTGAAAATAGGCCTTGAATGCATGTGATATAGAGGGTTTATACATAGTGACCCCCCGAAGGGTGTTTTTTTATATGTACACACCTTACACATAAAAGGATCTATGTACACTACCTTCCTAAGGGGTTTATGTACACCACCTTTCTAAAAGAAATGGTCATAAAGGTGTGTGCACACCACTTATACATAAAGGTGTTTATTTACACCACCTTTCTAAGAGAATTGGTCATCTATTGATGTTCTTAGGTGATAGTAGCTAGTAGCTCAATTCATAAGAAGTTATGAAGATGTTTATGTAGACCACCTCTGTAAGAGATTTGGTTATGCATTGATGTATGCGCAAGCATGGTACCTATAGTTGAACAAGCAACCTCATTGGCTCTATTGTTAGCTCATCGGCAGTTAGTTGAATTTGTTTAGTCCTTGCTTTAAAAAGGGTAATTTATCTACGCTATCAGATCTTAGCATTATAGATTCTGGCTTCCTCGATGGCTTGGCGCTTCATCCTGGCCACCTCTGCCTTGAGTTCTTTTTCTCTATGCACGGCTTGAAGGGTAGGGATAGTGAGTGGTCTGTAGTATCTTTTCAATTTGCTTCTGTTTAGGTAGCAATCCATTTCTATCCCACCAAGGGTGGCTATTCGGCACGCCCTTTCGGGGGTGATCTCAACTACACGGTAAGGACCCATTCCTCGGTACTTAATCTTCTGTTTGGTGTTGCAGACACTGTACAAGAGTGCCAAGTCTCCTTTTGCTAGGTCCTTGTTCTTGAGGTTGTGGTCGAACCACTTTTTACATCGGGCCTTTTCTACTCGGAGAGCGTAGGCTGCTCGCAACCTTATCTCCTCTAGCTTTTCGAGGTCGACTAGCTGTTCAGCTAGTGCATTTTCTGTGTCTTTTCTTTATGGCAAGACAGAGGCTAGGCACTACCTAGTCCATTGGCATGACTGTCTCTATCCCAAAGGATAACTTGAAGAGGGTACAATGAGTTGCCACCTTGTAGGAGGTCCTATAGGCCCATAATGCTGCTATGAGCTTATGCGCCCAGTCGGTATGACTGGCTTCTACCGTACATGTGATAATCTTACATCAAGTTTTGTTGGAGCTTTCAGCCAAGACATTTGCTCTAGGGTAGTATGGTGATGACTTCCTATGAATGATCATAAACTCGCTTGTCAGGATTGCTATGGTTTCATTGAGGAAGTGAGTTCCTCGATTGCACTAACTACCTCCAATGGGCATCCAAACCACATGATGACTTGTTCATATAAGAACTTGGTAGTGGATCTTGCATCAGCCTTTACCGTGGCCCTTCCTTCTACCCACTTGGTGAAGTAGTTGGTAGCTAGGATGATGTATCGAGCCCCGGTCCCTTAGCGGTTGAGCTTATGGGACCAATGAAATCGATACCCCACTTCTCGAAGGGTTGGTTAGCTACTAGGATCCTGGTTAGGGGCATCATGTCTGCCTTGTGCGGGATTTGAATGCATTAGCAGGTGTCACATTGTTTGACAAATTTGGCCGCATCTCCAAAGAGTGTTGGCCACCAAAGACCAGCTTGCAGTACTTTATGTGCTGTAACCTCTGCAGTAAAATGGCCTCCTGCGATTTCTGAGTGTGCTTCTTCAAGCACCTCGATGTATTCACGTTTGCACATGCATCTTCGTAGTACGCCATCCTTACGCATGCGGTAGAGTTGGCTTGCTATCAGCTGGTATGGTGCTACGTCCTTAATGAGGTTACGGGCTCTATCCTTCTTAAGGTCTTGGCTTAGGGGTAGTCCGTTGGCCAAGTAGTGGCCAATTTCAGTGGCCCATTTTGGAATGACGTTGAGGAAGAAGAGGGAAGTGTAAGGGAGATCATCTTCCACTCCTATTGGAGCTTCACCCTTGGGGATCCTCGATAGGTGGTCGGCTAGAACGTGGTTTTTGCCCTTGCACACCATGTCTGTAAGTCGAATTCCAACAGGATTAGCATCCACCTAGTGATGTGTCCCATCATGCAGGGTTTGTTGACCAAGTATAGCAGTGCTTGATGGTCCACAAAGAAGACAAACTTGTTAGCTAACAAGTAGTGCATGAATTTCTTGACTGCATAGACCATGGCGAGACCCTCTCTCTCAGTGGTGGTATAGTAAACTTTGGCCTCATTTAGTTGACAGTTGGCGAAGTATATTATGGGTAATCCAAATTATGCTCCCCGGGCTGAGCTAACACATATCCAATGGCAAAGTTAGAGGCACCAATGTGGACGTGGAATATTAACTTCCAATCGAGAGACCTCAGTATTGGGGTGGTGACTAGAGCTAGCTTGAGGGTTTCAAAGGATGTTTGGCATTCATCATTCCAAGTCTCAAAGGATACTAGCAGTTTTTATAATGGGTGGGCTATGTTGGCGTAGAACAATATGAATCTCGGGTAATAGTCTATATGTCCAATAAATCGTTGGACTGCCTTAGTGTTGGTGGGGGGCGGTAGCTCCAAAATGAGTTTGATTTTATTGTGGTCCATAGAGATTTCATTCTAGGACACTATATGACCTAGCATGACACCATGTTTGACCCAAAACTGGCACTTAAGGGGGTTGAGGAATATGTGGTATAAGTAGCACTTCTTGAGGACGAACCTGAGATACTTCAGGTGGTCATCCCATTTTGAGTTCACGTAGATATCGTCCAAGGCAATGGACTTTTTGGACTTTGCCTTGCCTTTGGATGCAGAGGATTTGGGACCTGAAGGGGGCTCTTCTCTTGTACTTATAGTGCCGATGGGGGTGGTTACCCTACTTAACCTATTTCCCCAGTTAGAGGAGAACTCATGGTGGGCGGTCATGGCACCTACGTAGGTTAGCCAGTGAATATCTGATTTTACCCTTATTGTTCCCTTACTTACCTCTCGTGGTTTGAGCATATTGAACATCCTTAAGGGAGCTACTGGGGTCAGACCCTCAAGCTCTAGTATGGTGATTTGAAACCCTACTCTTTTTGGGACATCTATGTTGGCTAAGATGTGCATCCAGTTCTGTAAGAATTCTAGCTTGGGGAGGGGTGCATACCAGATTCATGGGACTCCTTCTCATCCTCTCCCTTGTCACAGGGTTGGAATAGCTTTACAGAGCTGGTTTGGGTGGTGGTGCCAGACTCCGTAGCAAAGAGGTTTCATGACAATGGGTGGGCCTTGTTAGGTATGCAGGTCCACTCTCATGGTTTGCTCCTTGTACCGTAGGTAGATATTATCATTACGCCAACCATGCATGAGTCCAAACATTTGCAAGAATGGTTTGCCTAGGATAGCTTCATATCTGGGCTACCGAGTGAAGTCCATGACCATGAACCTAACAGGGTACGTGAATCCAAAAACCTTAATGTTTATGCCCGTCAGTACTCCCAGAGGCTCAACAGTTCCTCCATCGGCTAGCTTTACTAAAGATGGGTCTGCTCGAGTGTGGGCTTTCCCCACTTTTCCCAGCATTACTTGGTGCAGACACGCACTCCTGCTCCCCCATCCAGGATGGCTTCTACCTTCTAGTTTTGGTAGACTATGGGGATTGAGGCGTTTGTGTCATTACCCTTGAAATATTGGCCTAGCTTGTTGATGGGATACTTGGGTAGGTTCTGCCCCTTATCTAGCATTGATTGGTTGGGCCCAGGGCTGGCAGTGGCTGGAGGTAGGAACGGCCTATTCATCCAATTGGACAAATCATGCCATAGGATGGGGTCTCCCCTTAGCAGTGATGCGATCGGCATTTTCACTTCTGTAGATAGGAAGGCAACCAACCCGGCACTATCGCAGGGTTCCGATGAAGCTTCTTCCTCCATAGACAACATGTCATCGAAGCCGTATAGGTCTCCTTCATCTTGGAGGTTCTGCAGCATTGGGTCCTCTTGGAACATCTTCTGCATCAGATCCGAAGCTTCTGACTGCTCCAAGCTAAGGTGTTCTTCTTCCTCCACTCTTTTCGGGACCTTGAAAGATTTTGCTCCTCGATGCCCCATCAGGTGGGTTGGATGGATAGTATATGATCCCCCATTGGCCTTTAGTAGATGCTCGAACTTATTCGGGCACTCATGCACCAAGTCTTGGGCATCCTTTGCATATTCCTTTTCTAAGACCGGGTTAGGGTAGGTTTCTTTATAGGTGGGAGCCGGTGCTAGGCCCTGAACTTGCATTGGTTTGTTTACTTCTGGAATCAGAGGTACCTCAGGGTCACCCTAGATGGAAGACTGTTCGGAAGCAGAGGAGGTGGCAAGGGTAGCTGTCTCCTCATCGGAACCGTCTTAAATGAACACCTGATCGGGACCGTCACCTACTCAAACGGCTTTCTTGGAATGAGTTAGGGGCTGTGGAGGGATCTCAAAACCGGGCAACGAGGATACCTTGCCCTTCTTGGTGAGCTTCTTCATGGCCTTGCCTAGTGCCTTGGCTTGCATCCTGGTGGTGACTTGTAGTGGCACTGTGGCCACATGGCCTTGTTTGATGCTAAGCAGATTGAGGCTAGTACTCTTTGGCGGGGTGAGTGGAGTGGTTGGTCTTCTCGTGGGATAGTCCTAGAATAGACGCTCTGTGTCGCATCCCGCACACAAGGGAGTGGGGTTGGTTGCAATTGGGACGGTGGGTGTACGATCTCTGTATGGACAGTCCTTCAAGAAAGTGTGGGCCCTAGCATTTGAAATAGGACACCTATGGGTTCAAAGTGCCTCAGTAGGAACATTCATTTTCTCTATGGGGACCTTGGCAGGTATAACATTGGAGCAGGGGCCTCCGAGCAATTTTGTTCAGATCTCTCGCCCTAGCATTTACGGGGGCAGTCTGGAAAACGGGGACTTGTTGATCCTTTGGTGGGGGGTAGTGAGCTAAATCTCTGCTTCCCTCCTCGTAAGGGTAATAATCATGAGGTCCATGATCAGGGTCCATCTCCCAGTCGTTGGGCAACTCTTCAACCAACACTTGATTGACTGGGGCTGTGCGAGGTAGCAGGGGTTGTGGGCCTAGTATGGGTGGTGGCAGTAGAGCTGGCTATGCACAGTACTGTGGCTAGAGCTAGCTAGAGGGCCACCTGACAGGAGTTGGGGGTTGGGTGGGGTGGTTAGGGCCATTGGGGCTTGCATTTCATACATGGGTTGGGGAAGGGACCTCAAAAAATAGCATTGGGAGGTATCATGGTTTCCCCACCTATGGCAGTGTGCACAGTAGAGTGCTGGGCTTGCCCTTAGGCATGGGCACTCATTGGAGGGGTGGTTGCCATTGCATACCCCACACCAAAAATTGTCTCTTCGTGGGAACATGGTTGCTCTGCAACTCTTTAGAGGTTCCTGCTCTCCATTGCTGACCTAGCTGCTCCAACAAAGTGGAGGCTAGCTCACTCACATCCAAGCTTTTAAGCTCGTTAGCTTCCTTCTTACTTGACTCTATACTCGAGGACCTAACTGATGGGGCTACTTCAGAGGGGACCAAGGCCTTATCCGAATCCACTTTGTCCATCATGTTGTCACATATATAGATGGTCACTTTGCTGCATAGATCAAAGGAGGTGGGGATCATCACCATGAGATGGTCGTGCAGCTTTGGGTCTGCTAAGCTGATAAGGAAGCATGGCAACAGTCGTTCGTTGCTCATTCGCTCATAGGGTTCACAGCGGGCATTGAGGTGCTTAATCCTTGCAATGTAATCCCTAAGGGACTCTTTGTCGTTTTGTTTCACACCATACAGCTAGTTGATCGGGCTCCATTTATGGCTGCTGGGAGCAAATCCCACAATAAAAGCCTTTCTCAACGTCTCCTAGTTGATCTTTTCCTCTAGGGTGAGAGCTCTATACCATTGACCTGCCTTGCTGTTCAGGCCTCGTTCAGGATGAGGTTGAATGCATTGGCCATTTCAAGGTCACTTGGTGCACCAAAGGCTTCACCAATCTGCTCGAACCTTTCCACGTGAGAGACCAGGTCTCCTTCTCTAAGGAATTTGGTCATCATCTTGGAAATGGCTTTGCGATGGCTCCTCGAGGGATTTGCCATCCCTGCAGGGAACACTGGTGCGGGTGGCGGTGGTGTTGCCCCCCTTCCTAGGGCGTTCACCAAAATACACATAGCCTCATCAGTGAACACCGTTTGAGCAACTAGCGGGGGTGGTGTGGCTGTGGGTGTGATGGGTCGTAGGGCCGGCCTTAGGCCTTGCCCAGGTGGTGGGGTCCCTGTAGTTGCTGGTGTCGGCATAGGGACAGAAGTACCTATGCCTGCGTTCATTGGCACAACTGGTATAGACGGGAAGGAACAAACTCCTAGAGTGGGGGGTCCTAGGGCATGGTAGCATTGGTCCCATGCTGCAAGTGGTAGGGTGGAAACTGAGGTGCCCCAAAATTGACGAAGGCAAGTGGGGCCGGGGTGGTGGTCAAAGGGTCGTAAGGCATTCCACCTTGGAAGTTCCTAGCATCCCCTCGACTTGGTCTTGTCTACGGAGTTCCCTCATCCATGGATCTTCATCATCCATGTTCTCCCACTGGGGGGGTCTGGCGTAAGCAGAGGAACCTGGATTGGTGAAAGTAGTTTCCGTCTTGGTCTATGGCTCGGTAACTACATGTTGCTGACCTTCCCTTCCTGCAGACATGCTGGCAAAGGGGTTCTCCATGTCTACCGACTTTGGCCTTCCTAAGCGGCCGAACATATTAGAGAACTTACCTCTAAGCCTAGATGCAACCAAAGGTGCAGGGGAGTTGGGAGAAACTACACTCGTGAAGGGGGCTTCCAAGGCCCTTGGACCCGTGGGGTCTTGCATCACTCCTTCAAGACTTTCTGTGTCGTTTGAACTAGATTGAGTTTTTGGACGGGGTCCTACGAATGAGTGGAGGCTTGGAATGGAGCTACCGGACCCCCAACTAGGACAGAGGGTGGGTTGAGCATAGCTTGAAGCACTTTCCTTTGGCACTGGACCCTTTGGCAAAATCCTTCCGGACCTCAGGTGCATGTGGGGTGCCTCTGGCTGGGGACACCTAACATGAACTGAGGTTCTGGAATTTTCAGTTAATTCCTTAGCTACCCTAGAGGTATAGCACCGGTCGGCAGGGTAGTGGGATGCGAGTTGAGACGCTTCGCAGTGTGCGTGGTGCATGGGGCATGGTTGAGGCATGGAGCAGTTGCACCCCTTAGCATCCTCTTGGACGTGATATGACTTGTCCAAAGGGGGCATTCATGAGGTCACATTCAGAGAGAGATAAGGACACGAATCTGAGATAGAGACATTTTTGCAAGGCAAGGTAGCGCCCTAGAGGCTTGCCACGATTCATGACGAGGGACTAGGACAAGACAAAGGCGCGTTCTATCCATGGAGAAGATGGACGATGTGAGGTGAAGACACACAACTTGTTCAAAATGCCCGACATGATATCTTTCCTCTTTGGAAAATTGTGAGACAAGGCAAGGCACGGCATCTTACCTGATCGAGGGAGTTGGACCCTGACCTAGTTCCACAATCCTATGCGATGGTCTCACAAGTTGGTTATTTTCCCATGCACTTCCATTTTGGGATTCATGAAGACTCAAGGCGTGAGCCTTCAGGACACAATCAAACCTGTGTGACGGTGATACATCGGGTCATCTTGGCTACTAGTGCTATAGGCTGATCCACCTAGCAAGAGATGCACCTCCGACAAACAGGTTCTCTCGTACGACTACGGACGGAGGGGTAGGTTCACCGCATTGGTGGCGAATAGTTAAATAGCGACGGTCAGCAGGAAACCAGTATAGCACCAATCAACGACCTGCCAGATCAATGCAAAAGTAACTTTGATAAACATTAACTCCGGGCGGGAGGTGAACCCTGGTCAGGGGTTAGGTCGGTGGGACAGTACTACGGGCTGGGTCAATGATGTTTGACCGACAGGATCCAAGTATGAAAGATTGGCATGGGAGAGGATGCACCTTGACTAGCGACATTCACTTTGTGTCTGCCTCCACAAGCAAGCTTGGGATGCATTAATGAGTTGTTATATGGCTGCTAGTATAGGACTATGAATTTCTAGAGTCCAGAGGATAGACTCTACGATGTAAGGAGAGCCCGGAGGGCATGTTCGCTCCTGAGTTTTTCTAAAATCAATGTCGGAGCACAAAGGCAGTAAGACTTCCCATAGTTGCGATCATCCACATACAAGCACAACCTCAGTTATCCTTACTAAGAGATGAAGTATGGGTTGGCACACCTATTGGGTACTACTTGTTGATTCATAACCTTCTTGGATTTTGATTATTTTGTTGATTTAGGGAGATCTCGGAGGGCATGTGCGCTCCTGAGACATTTTTGTCTTGAACAATGTTTGATCCTCACACACACACACACATGCATGTGCACGTGCATGCACACATGCACACGCACATGCACATGCACACACGCATGCATGCGCACACGCACATGCACACACACGCACATGCACACGTGCATTTGCAAGTGTGTGCACGTGTGCACGCACACACACACACCCTTCCCCTTGGGGAACTTTGTTTTCTGGGGAATGCATATCGACGTGGTAACCAACACAAAGATGGAAGTTGAGATGGAAGTTGGTTAGCTCTTACTGATTACTTATAATAATGGATGATGTTTGGTTGGCTCTTATTGATGGGTGGGACTACTAAGTCAAGAACCTTGTTATATAGTTGGCCTTCAGAGATAGAAGGGACTATTATATTTAAGATCATTGTTGAGATGAAAGTTGGTTGGCTCTTATTGATGGGTGGGACTACTAAGTCAAGACACTTGTTGAAACACTTTAGCATTAAGTTCGATGTGGGGTTTGAATTTGAAACTCAATCATAACTAATGATATTGATCCTTTGTTTTGTTAATAAGGACATATGGATTGCTTCTCGTATTTTGATTAATCATCTTGAATTGAAAAGTCGGACTTTCAGAGCTTCTAACTCTTGTGGGATTTCACCTTATGGATTGTTTTAAGGAATATGGACGCATCCAATTATACATCTATAGTGGCCTTGAAATGGTGCAAGTGGTACATTAAAAATCACTCTTAGCTATTGGGCCATGTATCTCCACTACTAACCCTTATTGGCTAGAGGGTAGCAGAGAATATATTTGGGGATCTATAGGAGGTAATGGACCATGCGCCCATTTACTCTCATTATGGAGACCAAAAGTACATTGCAAGAGAGAAATATGGCTCTATAGTCCACAAGAGAGTTCTTTACCTTGACCTTCTTATCTTATCTTATCTTATCTTATATCTTACTATATATTAAGGACAGTGGGAGGCCATTCTATGCCACGTGTTGTCGAGTATAGAGAGCCTAGAGGGTACCACGTGTCATACTACTACGAGCTACACAAGGGAAGATGATGGAGAGTGGAGGGAAGTATCAAAGGGCGTGCCAATTTGAACCTCCCGCACTCTGACATAGCTCTAGGAGACAACACTGCAACCTACTCTTTCAAGCTAGCCTTCCTCCATCCCCTCCTCACCCTCCCCTCCCCCTCTCTACTCTCCTCCTCTCCCCAGTCATGAAATTGGCCCTCCTTGCCTCTCCCCAAGACCCTAGCCTCGGGGATGAACATTTTCTGAGCGAAATCTTTCGAGCGTCTGAGCGAAGGAAAAAAAACCTTCCAACTATGCAAAAATATAGCAAAATTGGATCGGAAGAAAACATAGTTTCACTTAGAAATATGCAAAGTATTATAGCAATGCATATTTTATATACAAATCTTTACGTGAATCTTTGGGAATGGTGAGAACATAATGGGATCGCTTTTGAAGAAACCCACATGTAGAGTAAACTTCTCTATGAAAACTCCCTTATGATCCTTCTTACAACTTTTACTTAATAGGGGGTGACATTGAAAAACTCTCTCAACCTATCTTCATGAAAGGGTTTCTCCAAAGAAAACTCATTGAAGCAAGCCATCAAGGTAGTTTCACCAGTGAAACCCCTTTGAAGTAGGTCTTCCAAGGCAGTTTCACTGGCAAAACTAGTAGTTTCGATAACACTTTTAAAAGTGACATAACTTTCACATCCAATGTTCAAATATAGTCATTCAACCACTCAAATTTATCGAAAAATCCCATTTGAGCACATATGAGGGGTTATATTTTGAAAATATTGCATATATAGTATTAAATATTATGTGCATTTTATGAGAGCGATATATAAGCCCAAGTTAATACTTATTTATAGTAATTTAAACTTTTTAAAAACATGTCCATAAATATCATATTATTTATGCTATAAAACACTAGAAAGATATTGCCATATGATATAAATGTGTTTAATAAGTAATTATATATGTATAATATTATTACATTGAGAGTGATTATGAGGGATGTTTCTTAAATGAATTATTTTTCAACACTTTTTTTAGGTAATAACAGGGGTACAAAGGGATGTCTATAAATAAGAAATTTTATATTATGTAAAAATGAATGAGTGCCTAATCTCTATATTTTTATGATAAAGGGATCTAGTTCTAGTGAAAATAAACGTGTAAAAACCATGTTTCCTAAAGAAATACAATTTTTTTAATCTCTTGAAAAACACCCTTGGATTAACGTGCTCATAGGTTTTTGCCTGTAAAATTGATGCATCCCCAAACCTCCCATGTGCTCAAAAACCTGGGAGACTTTTCTCCAAGGCCCTCCCCTCTCTTTGTGCTATGCATTCTTCTCCCATCCACCCAACCATCACATCCTCGAGCTTCCTGCCCTCCAACTTTGGATTGAGGGTAAAGAAATGATAGTCTTCCATCGACATGCTTCTTCCTAACCTCCCTAGCCTCTCGCTCATTTGAGGCTGCAAAATATTGCCCAAGCCAAAGCTCCAAGCCGACTTCATAGGATCTTGATTTGTAACTCCCACAAGTTATCTTGCCAAGCCTTGCCCCTTGGGTGCATTGACTCCCCATTGTCTTATTGCTCAATGTGATAGTCTCTTGCCAGGTGCCATCTGCATTAGCTCCCTATTGTCTTGGCAAGCCTTGACCCTTGGGTGACATCCAGTGCATATTTTGACTCTCATTTGACATAGGAGGTGATGACTCTGATTATAATTGCCTTGGATTGGCTTCTTGCCTAGTACCCAAACAAAATCCTTCAATGGACTTCAATACAAAGCTTTAATCATGGACATTCTTCATTTGCGTTGTCTCCTTCTACTTCCTCCATGGCGAGCATCCTTAAAAATTCGTGTATATGCAAAATAGTTTGCTATGGTATTTTTATTTTTCGCATACATCTTCGCTTGCAACATAGATATCCCAATGCATTTAACATGTTCTCCTCCTTCATTACTCTCTTCCTCTTTGGTTGCTTTTGTGGATCTTCGCTTTCTCTTCATGCATATGTATGACTGTTTTCGTTCCTCGTACACGTTGTTATCTGTATTTATGCACTTCTTCTCCTCACATTTGTTTGTAACCAAGCATCCATGATTGGTCGTTGCATCCTTGTCCATATCACAATCAAAGTTAAATATTGAATAATCCTCTATTGATCTCATCCTCGTTTTTAACATACTCTTAGGACCATTCAATGAATTCAATATTCTACGAGAGTATTGAGAACCTTGAAACTCTTCCACTCCTGAGAGAACATCACTCATTGGGACATCTTGCATGGCTTTCACAAATCCACAAGCTTGATTGACACCAGGTTTGGTAATATGCATGAACTCATCCACACTTGACAAGACATTGCTATTGAAACCTTTGCCCTTCTCACTGTGCAAGAATTCATCCACCCCAGATAAGGCTTCGCTTCTAAAATCATTTTGTTTCTCAGAACCAATGAACTCATCCACTCTAGATAAGATGTCACTTCTATAATTGAGTATATTGAAATCATCCACATTTGAAGTGATAGAGCTTGGCACATGGGCACGCTTTTTAGGTCCTTTGATATTGTAGTATACCTTGTCTTTATCATTGAAAACCATGTGCCTCTTTCTCATGTTTAAAAATTGCATGCTCCATCTCATATTCTTGCCTACCTCATACTAGGGATCACATAAGGATGTTATGTTATTAACCATACCATCATCAGTGGCTTTTAGAATCCTCATCTGTGCAAATGACCATTGCTCCACTTGTTCAAATCCCAATACTTCACCTTCTGCTACAGTCTTATTTGCAAATGATCTCATTTGTAAAATGTCCCCTATAGTAAAGTCCAAGGTGGTGCACTTTGTATTCTTGATAATGTCTGTTGCATAAGTCTCATCTTTGTCCCATGCTATAAATGATTTGTTGGATGTATTGTAGGGCATAACATCTCCAAGTGTTTCCATATCTCCACATTTATACTTTAGCTCAACATGTGCGCTAAGAATCTTTGATATAGTAACTGCCACCTTATCTTCGCCAAGTCTTCGAAAGTGGCAAACTGAATTGGGATCACTATCATGGATTGTAGCAAATGCAACTACTTCTCTTTTGCTACATAAAATCACATCCATCCCTAGAATAAAATCTATAGCCATCTCCTTTGTGAGAGTCCTTCACAAGCAAGCTGTAGTAGCAACAATTACATAAATATTAGTCTCTTTTTAATAATCTACTCATTTATTATAATTTTTAATTAGTACTTAATTTATTGGTGGGAGAAGTTATCCGATCAAGTACTCATCAGATGGACATGCCAAGTTATACTTTGCATGGTCGATTGAGCATTAAATACTATTTTTGCTCTAGTGTCATGCACAAGGTATGTTATCCGATCAAGCACTTATGGGATGGGCATGCCACTTTGCATGTAAGTCAATTCCACCTAGTTGAAGGTGTGTGCAAAGTATTGTGCCCATCGGATATGCTTTTCATTGTCGATCAAGCATAAAACACCGTTTTTGCCTTAGTAACATGCACAACCATGAAAAAACACGGTCCTAGGTGTGTTATTCAAATAAGTACTTATCGGATGGGGGCTCCACTTTGCACGCAAGTCCATTTCAATTACGTTTAGGTGTGTGCAAATTATTGTCACCATCGGATATGATTTGCATGGTTGATCACGCATTATACACCGTTTTTTTCCTAGTGGTATGCACATCCGTAAAAAAACACGCCCTTAGGTATGTTATCTGACCAAGTACTTATCGGATGGGTGTGCCTCTTTGACAACATTTCAATACCACCTAGGTTGCGGTGTAGGAAAATTATTGTGCCCATCGGATATCCTTTGCATGGTCAATCAAGCATTAAATACTATTTTTGCTCTAGTGTCATGCACATCCGTAAAAAAAACACGCTGCTAGGTATGTTGTCCGATCAAGCACTTATGGGATGGGTGTGCCACTTTGCATGTAAATCAATTCCACCTAGTTGAAGGTGTGTGCAAAGTACTGTGCCCATCGGATATGCTTTGCATTCTCGATCAAGCATAAAACACCATTTTTGCCTTAGTGTCATGCACAACCATGAAAAAACACGGTCCTAAGTGTGTTAATCAAACAAGTACTTATCGGATGGGGGCTCCAGTTTGCATGCAAGTCCATTTCAACTAGCTTGATATGCGTGAAAAGTATTGTCACCATCGGATATGCTCTGCATGGTCGATTACGCATTATACAACATTTTTCTCGTAGTGATATGCACATCCGCAAAAAAACATGCCCTTAGGTATGTTATCTGACCAAGTACTTATTGGATGGGTGTGCCTCTTTGAGAACATTTCAATACCACCTAGGTTAAGGTATAGGAAAAGTATTGTGCCCATCGGATATGCTTTGCATGGTCGATCGAGCATTAAATACCATTTTTGCCTTAGTGTCATGCACATCCGTAAAAAAACACGCTGCTAGGTATGTTATCCGAACAAGCACTTATGCGATGGGAATGCCACTTTGCATGTAAGTCAATTCCACCTAGTTAAAGGTGTGTGCAAAGTATTGTGCCCATCGGATATGCTTTGCATTGTCGATCAAGCATAAAACACCATTTTTGCCTTAGTGTCATGCACAACCATATAAAAACACGGTCCTAGGTGTGTTATTTAAACAGGTACTTATCGGATGGGGGCTCCACTTTGCACTCAAGTCCGTTTCAACTACGTTGAGGTGCGTACAAAGTATTGTCACCATCAGATATGCTTTGCATGGTCGATCACACATTATACACCATTTTTTCGCTAGTGATATGCATATCCGTAAAAAAACATGCCCTTAGGTGTGTTATCTGACCAAGTACTTATCGGATGGGTGTGCCTCTTTGAGAACATTTCAATACCACCTATAATGAGGCGTACAAAAAGTGTTGTGCCCATCAGATATGCTTTGCATGGTTGATCGAGCATTAAATACTATTTTTGCTCTAGTGTCATGCACATCCGTAAAAAAACACGCTGCTAGGTATGTTATCTGATCAAGAACTTATGGGATGGGCGTGCCACTTTGCATGTAAGTCAATTTAACATAGTTGAAGGTGTGTGCAAAGTATTGTGCCCATCGGATATGCTTTGCATTCTCGATCAAGCATAAAACACCGTTTTTGCCTTAGTGTCATGCACAACCATGAAAAAACACGGTCCTAAGTGTGTTAATCAAACAAGTACTTATCGGATGGGGGCTCCAGTTTGCACGCAAGTCCGTTTCAACTAGGTTGAGATGCGTGCAAAGTATTGTCACCATCTGATATGCTCTGCATGGTCGATTATGCATTATATAACGTTTTTCCCGTAGTGATATGCACATCTGCAAAAAAACATGCCCTTAGGTATGTTATCTGACCAAGTACTTATCGGATGGGTGTGCCTCTTTGAGAACATTTCAATACCACCTAGGTTAAGGTGTAGGAAAAGTATTGTGCCCATCTGATATGCTTTGCATGGTCGATCGAGCATTAAATACCATTTTTGCCTTAGTGTCATGCACATCCGTAAAAAAACACACTGCTAGGTGTGTTATCTGATCATGTACTTATGCAATGGGAATGCCACTTTGCATGTAAGTCAATTCCACCTAGTTTAAGGTGTGTGCAAAGTATTGTGCCCATCGGATATGCTTTGCATTGTCGATCAAGTATAAAACACCGTTTTTGCCTTTGTGTCATGCACAACCATATAAAAACATGGCCGTAGATGTGTTATTCAAATAAGTACTTATCGGATGGGGGCTCCACTTTGCACGCAAGTCCGTTTCAACTACTTTTAAGTGCGTGCAAAGTATTGTCACCATCGGATATGCTTTGCATTGTCGATCACGCATTATATACCATTTTTTCCCGTAGTGATATGGACATTTGCAAAAAAACACGCCATTAGGTGTGTTATCGGACCAAGTACTTATCGGATGGGTGTGCCTCATTGAGAACATTTCAATACCACCTAGGTTGAGGTGTACGAAAAGTGTTGTGCCCATCGGATATCCTTTGCATGGTCGATCGAGCATTAAATACTATTTTTGCTCGTGTCATGCACATCCGTAAAAAACACGCTACTAGGTATGTTATCCGATCAAGCACTTATGGGATGGGCATGCCACTTTGCATGTAAGTCAATTCCACCTAGTTGAAGGTGTGTGCAAAGTATTGTCCCATCGGATATGCTTTTCATTGTCGATCAAGCATAAGACACCATTTTTGCCTTAGTGTCATGCACAACCATGAAAAAACACGGTCCTAGGTGTGTTATTCAAACAAGTACTTGTCGGATGGGGGCTCCACTTTGCACGCAAGTCCTTTTTAACTATATTGAGGTGTGTGAAAAGTAATTTCACCATCGGATATGATTTGCATGGTCGATCACGCATTATATACCGTTTTTCCCTAGTGGTATGCACATCCGCAAAAAAACACGCCCTTAGGTGTGTTATCTGACCAAGTACTTATGGGGTGGGTGTGCCTCTTTGACAAAATTTCAATACCACCTAGGTTGAGGTGTAGGAAAAGTGTTGTGCCCATCGGATATCCTTTGCATGGTTGATCGAGCATTAAATACTATTTTTGCTCTAGTGTCATGCACATCCGTAAAAAAACACGCTGCTAGGTATGTTATCCGATCAAGCACTTATGGGATGGGTGTGCCACTTTGCATGTAAGTCAATTCCACCTAGTTGAAGGTGTGTGCAAAGTATTGTGCCCATCGGATATGCTTTGCATTGTCGATCAAGGATAAAACACCGTTTTTGCCTTAGTGTCATGCACAACCATATAAGAAGATGGCCGTAGGTGTGTTATTCAAAAAAGTACTAATCAGATGGGGGCTCCACTTTGCATGCAAGTCTGTCTCAACTACATTGAGGTGCGTGCAAAGTATTGTCACCATCGGATATGCTTTGCATGGTCGATCATGCATTATACACCATTTTTCCCCTAGTGATATGCACATCCACAAAAAAACACGCCCTTAGGTGTGTTATCTGACCAAGTACTTATCAAATGGGTGTGCCTCTTTGAGAACATTTCAATACCACCTAGGTTGAGGTGTACAGAAAGTGTTGTGTCCATCGGATATCCTTTGCATGGTCGATCGAGCATTAAATACTATTTTTGCTCTAGTGTCATGCACATCCGTAAAAAAACACGCTGCTAGGTATGTTATCCGATCAAGCACTTATGGGATGGACGTGCCACTTTGCATGTAAGTGAATTCCACCTAGTTGAAGGTGTGTGCAAAGTATTGTGCCCATCAAATATGATTTGCATTGTCGATCAAGCATAAAACACCATTGTTGTCTTAGTGTCATGCACAACTATGAAAAAACACGGTCCTAAGTGTGTTAATCAAACAAGTAGTTATCGGATGGGGGCTCCAGGTTGCACGCAAGTCCGTTTCAACTAGGTTGAGATGTGTGCAAAGTATTGTCACCATTGGATATGCTCTACATGGTCGATTACACATTATACAACGTTTTTCCCGTAGTGATATGCACATCCGCAAAAAAACATACCCTTAGGTATGTTATCTGACCAAGTACTTATCGGATGGGTGTGCCTCTTTGAGAACATTTCAATACCACCTAGATTAAGGTGTAGGAAAAGTATTGTGCCCATTGGATATGCTTTGCATGGTCGATCGAGCATTAAATATACCATTTTTGCCTTAGTGTCATGCACATCCATAAAAAAACACGCTGCTAGGTGTGTTATCCGATCAAGTACTTATGCGATGGGAATGCCACTTTGCATATGGGCATTTCCACTGCCTCTTCAGGGATAGTTATGGGACTTTGACCTGTTTCCTCTCCTACCCAGACCAACAGTAAGGAGCGATCTCTGCAGAAACTAAGCTTCATTGGCAGTTCACTCGGTCCCAACTAGGTCCGAAATGTGTGTAGCTGTAGTAGATCCTCACGAATAACCTGGTTGACCTCGTGTGATAGGAGGGGAGAAAACGGAGCATCCATGTTGTACTGGAAGGGAGGTAGTCTATCCATGTGGAGCCCCAGTCGCTAAAACCATCTCTCTATATGTGCATATTAGCACCTCTGGTCTCCTCCTTCTACAAGTGCCATAGAGGATAGAGCTATCCATGATAGCCTGCTTCCCCGAGGTATAATCCCCATATTCCCTAACTCGGTACAGATACGTGATGACCTAAAATGTAGCATTTAGTTGTAAAGGGGGTGACCCAAACTTAGCCTGAATAATCTGGTGAGGAACGGATGACTTACCACGAATCATCCATGATAACCTGTTCCCCAATGGCATGCTCACGACCGATGCTCATGATGATCTTTGTCATCATGCTTGTCACCTTCATGCTTCCCGTAATATGCATTGCCCATATCTGGCTCAAGGTTTGCTTGTATTGTTGCCATACCTATTCCTTATGATCCACCAACAAAAGATGTGCTTGTGTTCCACATCAATTAGCTACCATTTAGCTTGTGTTCCCCATCAATTAATTACCATTTAGCTTGTCATTTGGTTGACTTTGCTGCCACAGAAATTGTGCCATGCCTTGCTCATGAACCCACCATACTCAAGATTAAAAAATTGCACTCATGCTGATCAAAAATCATTGTCACTTAGCTTGCCCATCAAAATCAACTACTACACCAATCTTGTTGTTCGACAAGTCTGGCCCCCAACAAGGGCTACCGTACATCCCCGTTGGATGAACCAAGGAGTCAAAAGCCAACCCCTTGGTGTGTGGATCCTGAAAGTGTGAGCGGAAGCACTGCCTCTCTAGTCTGGCCAATGAAGCATATCCTCTACTCAAGCGTGCTTGCATCGCGGGTCTCATAGTGAAGTTGGGTCCAGAGAAGATAACCCGAAGATAAGTGTATGATGAAACTATCTCAACAGATGACCCCTCAAATGTGAACTACTCCTGACGCATGATGGCTTGAGATGTATTGAAGATCGTGACCTTGGTTTTACCCAGGTTAACCATCAAATCATGAGACTCACAAAAGGACTAAAGCCCCTCTGCTGAGGAAGACAAGAGAGCCATGTCATTTGCGTAGAGAAAAATCTGGATCAGCATGCCCGCAAGAGAGCAACCTACACCCCCCTGTGTCTGCATCACTATCTCAAGCTTGTCAATGTAGAGGCCAAACAAGGTAGGCGACAAAGGAGACCCTTGGTTGATCCCGATGGTGCTCATGATCTTGTCTGTCCACCCAGATCCTACCCGAACTCTGCCTAAAACTCTCTCATAAAGTGCCACGACAGCCAAATGATCTCTTGGTCATAATCCAAGTCTTGTAGGTGCCGTATGAGGCGGGCTCTTGGAACTGTGTCAAATACCTTGCAAAAACCCACAAAGCAATAATAAATCCTCTGCTTTCGTGACCTTGCCTGCTCGATGATACATCTGAATGTGAGAATGTAGTCCATGGTTCCATGATCACGCCCAAGTCCGGCCTGTCTTGCTGCTCCAAGTCCTCGACATGCTGCAAGTCTACTAACCTCGGAGTCAAGTACTGATGCATAAATCTTGGACATGACATGTCCAATCATAATGGTCTTGTAGTTCTCTGGGCTCATGGGATCCCCTGGCTTGATTACATTGAGAGACGTTGCTCTCAGCTAGAGTCTTTATATCCAAAATGATATAGATTGAACATATGTTTACAATTTAAATTGTTGCTCTTAAAGAGCCTCAATTCGTGCCATCTGCATAATTTGACTCCACATTGTCTTATTGCTCAATGTCATGATAGTCCCTTGCTAGGTGCCATCTGCATAATTTGACTCCCACTTGTCTTGCCAAGCCTTGCCCCTTGGGTGCATTGACTCCCCATTGTCTTATTGCTCAATGCGATAGTCCCTTGCCAGGTTCCATTAACTCCCTATTGTCTTGCCAAGCCTTGACCCTTGGGTGACATCCAGTGCAAAATACAGGTGCCATCTGCAACGGAGGGTTTCATCGACATACCAGGATACACGCAGATCCACCTACCCCACTCGTTGAGGATCTCTCTTGGGCAGTTCCGGGTCTATTCACACAGACTTCGCATCGAGAGCGGTAGAGCAGAGTGACTACCCAAGGAGAGGCGCATATGCACACTGTGTGACATGTAGGAAGTTGAGACATAGGAGCATTTCATCTTCAGGTGTCCTATGTACCATGATCTCGATAGCTTGCATCACTTAATCTTTTACCCTTAGGGCCATGGCTTCCACCCTGTCCTCAGTGGTGCGATCCTTGTTGGAAGTGCTTCCCTTCTTCAAAGATTTCTTGTCATCACTATCTCACTGTCACAATTGGTCATGTCATCCTCAATGTAAATTGCAACTTTATGAGCATTGATGAAATGCACATAGCTGCTGCTAACTTTTTTCATATCCATGCAAATGGATTTTTTCAGTCCAGAGATGAACCATGCTATGAGGTACTTATCATCTAGATGGGGAGCACACTTTGCTATTAATATTTTCATTCTTCCTAAGAATGTTCTAACCTCTTCTTTCTCTGAACTGCTCAGATAGCAGTGCCCATGTGGCTCTTTTTTCTACAAGAAGGTCAAGGTACCATTTCGAGGCCTCATCCATTAGGGCCATTGGAAAACAAGGGGCTTTGGTTTTATTTTGACTCATCGCCTCCTGCACAACATGCTGCATCGAAGAGTTAAAGGAATCTGGTGGGATCCCCTCGTCCATTGTACTTTGGCATTTCCAATTTGCCAAAGTGTCTTTTTCCATTGTTGTTGCTACTGCGATTGCATCGTTGACCAAAGTAGTCTTTGGGATTTAGATCATCGTTATCTATTTCTTCTTCAACCCTTATGTCCTTCATGATGTTTGTCGATGGTGAGAGGTTGAATTCTTGGAGAGCGTCGAGGGTAGAAGAAATTTTGCGAAAGTATGCAGGTGCTAGCCTTCGTCTAGATCTGAGGTGCATACACAATGCTTAATTTTATCTTTCAAGGGAGTGCATTTGACTTTGAAATCAAGAATTGATTTCAACCTTCTTAGCCTAAAAATGGCAAAAAATATGCAACAGATGGGTCAAAATCAGTACGTATGTAATGGCAACTTTCGAGACTATAGTGGGTCTTAGCGGTGACTCATGTGTCATGGGGGAGTTGAAGATATGCTGACAGAGTCTCCACTCCTAGCTACTCCTTGTGGGAGCAATGCATAGCACGAGTCGTCCACAAGTGTCACTCAAGCGTCCTCTAGATTGTTGCAATGTGTCTCCACACAAGAAAGGGGGAAGGGGAAGAGGGAGAAGAGAGGGAAGAAGGGAAGGAGAGGGAGAAGGGATGAGGAAGAAGAAGAGATGAGGGGAGTGAAGGGGTATGGAGTGGAAGACACATGGGAACTACAATGGAAACAAGAGAATACCCAAAACACTCTCTTGGAAGAGAAGAGGGAGCTTGTATTCAAACTTGTGCAAACAACAATGAAGACAAAAGTCAAACATCTGGTCTTTCATACATGTCACCTTTTGAAGGGTGGGCCAACCCCAGAAGTGTGCATCTCCTTGTTCCGAGTGGTGGTAGTTGGAACATACAACCTGTGCCTTGAATCCTTGAATCCTTGGACTTTGGAGCAGACTTTGGGTATTTGGGGATCAAACTCCTTGAGTTTGAGCTATACTCCCTCCGTGTGCACATTGTTTATAATCACTGATCTTGGTGTATTTGGGTATGAAACTCCCTTGAATTTGTTCATTGAAGTGTCACCTTTACTCACTGACTACCCTGCATTTGTGGTAGCTATACTCTCTGGATGTTAACATGCCCCATTTCTTGTTGTTGATCCAGCCATGTTAGAGGAGGTTGGTGGGGTGAGGACTGAGTGTAGGATGGCGTAGCGGTCCAGCTGCCTTGACATGAGGCAAGAGAGGTACAACCGATACTTCCAAAAATGTGTGGCATGCATATACTCGTAAGTGTGGAGGTGATGCCCGTGGACATCATGGACACAGAGGTAGAGGCGGAGGTTCTAGAATTGAGTTGGACCAACGTCAAGGTTGAAGATAATTTGGTTGTTTGAATTGTGGATGCGGTCGTCAATGGGGTGGCTATGGGCGGGAAGATCACAGAGAAGTAATAGGAGGAGGCGATTGAAATGGACGGTGGTGACAATGGCACGATATGGCACTGAGCCGTATGTGTCATTGAATGACTGGAGGCGGAAGCAAAAACCCTCCTGCATCATTTCTTTGGAAAAGTTGTACTTAGGAAAATTGTACAACACATTGGGATCCTACTGCTGGAGAACTCAAAAGGCGGCCCAAGTCCAACGTCGTTCCATGGGCATGTCGAGTGGGTGGACTCGTGGGCGTGCTATGGTAATAGTGCCAAAATTTCTCCAGCTTTAAGAATGGGAGCCGCCACTTTGGCTGTAGACTGCCGCTATCATCTGCATCGGTCACCAGGAGTGGGGCATCAGGGGCAAGGCTGTATCCTCCTCTTGTGCACTTGGGATGCATGCGATGCTAGTCGTCGAATGACTACACTATGAATTGTGTGAGCGGGTGCACCTCAAGAATTTGGTAGAGGTGGAGGTGGGAGCACTTGAGCTGGTGCTTCCAATGGTGCATTAGCGCACTATTTGGTAGCTCCTGAAAGGACTGTAAGTTTGGGAGCCAATGAACATCTTCAGGGGGAGAAAGTGGCAGGGATGGTGGAGCATTGTCATCTATAAGCGACATGGGCTTTAGCTCTATGGGGTCTGTAGGAGTTGTGGCATCAGTGCTTTATACAAAATGTGCTCCTTTGAGCAGCGTGTTGAAGGCTTCATCAGGGAGGTCGACCGGAGTGTTGGAGGAGATGGACTGGGAGGGTCCGTGTAGTGTAGTGGTGGTGTTAGAGGCATTAGACAAGTACTTGGGCAGTGTTGTCCGAGGGAGGGGAGGTTGGGCAGCTTGTTGGGTGGGTTGGGCGGGATCTAGGGGAGGCAGTAATGGAATATCTACAAGGGGACGGTGGAATTAAAGAGGGTGACTGCATTTTTCCCCTCTTCGTTGGTTACTTCCTCTAAGTATGCTATGTGAATTGTTTCAAAATTGCTCACCAAGGACTCAAGTGTCTTGGAGGGCTTGTAGCACCCTATTAAAGAGGATTATTATTTCGAGGGGTGGTGGACTGGTAGGCCGCAAGGTGTCCTTGAGATTGGACTATTGAGGCTCGACCGTAGGTCTGCATCCAATTTATGTATGCATGTAGAGTTTCAAGAGTGCAAACCCATGGCATGAGTTCCTCGGGCTTTGCGAGTTGCATCACTTTATTGTCTGTAGAATAATTAAGGGATTTCATGATGACGCGGCACCAGGCTTGAAAATTAAGAAGAATGGGATGGGCAGATAGGATTTGGAGATTAGAGGGGCAGAGAAGGGATAGGGAAGTTGGATGAAGGTCAAGAGAGAAATATGACATGGCAAAGATGGGACAGCAGTGGTCGGGATTACGATGGAGAATAGTCTGGAAGGCATTAGGAGGAATCAGAGTAGTGAGGTCTAGGTGGAAGATAAGGTTTTGTGCATGGAGTGCATCAAAGTGCATTTGCAAGTTTGGGTGATGGTGTGTGGTTCAAGTGTGTGTGTGGCTAATTGTGCAGACACCTCCATGTACATCTTGAACTCCTATTGCTCGCAGTCTTCCAACCCACACTCCTCAGATTGGCCGGTGGTGTGCTCTCTCTACTGCTTCTTGGAGGGAGACCGTTAGGTTCCTCTCTTGTGCCAAGAGATCCTGTAAGGAGTGGATCTGTTTGTCATGGGACTCTTGCAAGCAGGCATACCACTGCTCTACTTGTGCCTGTTGCTCTAGCATTGTGTGCAGTGTTAACTCTGCCTTGTCCACCTGGTCCATGAGCATTTGGACTAGGGATTCACTCGTGGTGAGGTCATCCTTGACCTTTGTAAGAGTGAGCTCGAGCTTTTCCACCTTGGCCCGGTATTCTTTGGCTTGATGTAGTGCTTAAGCTACGACCATTGTTGACTGGCTTTATGCACAGAGAGCTAGGATTCGATGAGACTGGAGGAGAGTTGTGAGGCTTTCTCCTGCCTCCTCTGTAAGATCATGCGGGTGACTTGGGGAAATTGTGCCATGGCTTCAAAGAGATTCATCTTCATCACATCTGCACGTGACAACTACTCTACCATCATGTGGCTATAGCCTCCCGTTGCCCTATACTGGGACATGCTACAAAATTGTATGGCCTCCACTAGGCCTGCCCATGGCGTGGAAGAGGTACCGGTGGCAAAGGATGTTGTCTCTTGAGGGGTGGTGGAGACTGAGATGAAGGGAGTAGCAGGGGTTGTCGGCATAGTTTCAACTCCTGTATGGAGATCGATGTCGATTGTGTCATCGCCTTGGAGGTCCTCAATGAGAATAGGCCCTCCTTGCACCTGTTTGCCCTTATCTTGAGGACCTGCCCGCTAGAGGCGTAGTTGTTGTTGCATGAATTCGTGCAACTGGGGGTCCTCATATTGGTCAAGCGGCTGACTTATTTCCGATTGCACTTGAGTTACCAGAGTGCACTTGGTGTTGTCCTCACTCTCTTGGGCCTTGTCTCTGTATCTTCTTGCTCGGTCTATATGGGACCTGTGGTAGATTTTTCGGTGAGGCTGAAGCCGACTGGTAGATGTTGACTTTTCATGTAATAGAGGACTGGCATGTACAACATGGGATTGCCGCGATGACGTCCATCTCACATGTGGCTGCAGAAGTAGTCAGCCCAGTTTGTCTCTTGGAAGTTCACCATTCTTAGCAAGATATTGGGAACAATGGACTGATGATGGTCCATGTTCTTAGCTTGAGTGAGCCATTGCAAGGCTGTTGCTGGTCACTCCATGTCAGGCTTGTGGATTGCGGTGAATTGAATGTGACCCCTGCACTTGTGGTAGTCGTAGTGACATACCATTTTGATGGCATCGAGCTTCTTCTTCTCCTTGGAGTATTTCTCCCCCACCACTCGTAGGTTGAACGCTGCCACCGTGTCCTTATTGATCTGGCAGTGGTGGGGATTGCCTGCTACATCACGCAAGACACCAATGTTGGCGGTGTTGTCGTATTTCTTGAGAAATTCCTCCAGTAAGTCATGTCTAGGTGGCATGGGAGACGGGCAGCTATCCTTCCCAAGCCTGCAAAGTTGAGCACCTCCGTGACTGCTGGGTCCTAGAGAGTGGTGTATGTTGCTGCTGTGTGGTAGTGGAGGGTGTAGTTGTGGCCCTCGTACAAAGCACGAGTGTATCACGCAAGTGCCTATCTCTTGGAGCCACGCTTCTCCAAGTGGTGAGTGTGCTTGTGATCACACGATCTTATACTCACCTATGGTTGGCACCGGGGTGCGCTTTCGTGTCTTCAGGGGAGGCATGCTTGCTGTAGCTGGCTCTTCTTGAGTGGCATGCCTAGTGGAAGTTTCTTTGTCCTGTAGGTCCTCCACGTGTATCTCGGTCAGCATGTGGATTGTGGCAGAAGGGGTGCTTTGGGAATCCGATGGGCCAGTGGCCTCTCGGTTAGGGCAAGGGCGGAGGCCCAAGTTAGCTTTGAAGTTAAAGAAGTCGTGTTCAGAAGCCTTTGCAAACAGGAGTGGAAGTTGAGTGACGAGGGAATCGGTAGATGAGGAAGAGCGGGAGGTCATAAATTTTCTCTTTGGAATGTAGTGGAATGGGGCATGAAATTGTCAGATTTTTGGGTAAATTTTGACAGAGTTCTGAGGCAATAGATGTGGCAACAATTGAGCAGGGTAGGCTTGGTTTTATAGATTTCCTATCCCCCCAACGGCGGGATATTGGTATGGCAACGGTCGGTGCTGAAACTCTCTGGGAATTGTTGTTGCTGAACCTTGATGGCGACAGTCAGCACTGAACTTCGATGGCGATGGGGCGATGTGATTTGGGATGGCGACGAGCGGCGGTGTTTGGCTTTAGCTTCGGTTGGTGGGATATCAGATTGCAATGATCGGTGGCATACTTTTTGGTGATAGTCAGTGCTGTACTGGTTTGGTGACGGCCGGCGAGGTAGTGACTGTGTAAAAGAGAGAAAAGGAAGGAAGTAGTGGGTGGGGGGGAAAAGGGTGATGGAGAAGAGTGCACTTGTGCCGTGCAATGTGAGGGTGAGGTCAGCGTGCAAGAGAATGTACACTTGTGAAAATGAAAGAATGGACTCTAATCACCTAGTGCTGAACGTGTGTATGTACGGTGTGTTCAGCAGGGACTAGTGGGCTGCGGGTGCATTAGGTGAGATGCCTATCGTACTAACTCACTTAGACCTGGACGTGATAAATATGATGCATGCAGTGGAGGCGGATGCCATACTACGGCATAGCGATTAAGGAGCCATGTAGAGTATGAGCCCAACTTGTTCTTTACCTTGGATGCCAGGGGCATAGTTGTGTCGGACTTCGTTGTTGCTGTTGGGTTCATCCTCTTGGAGGAAGCGAACTTTCGTGAGTCTACCCGAGGGACCAACCATTGCATCCGTGAGTAGAATGGTGCTATTACCTTCAAGTGTTTTTCTCAGGGGAGGTTCTTGTGTGTTGACTTTGTGCCAACATGAACTTATGTAGAAAGAGAATGTGTTACAACTTTGTGTTACAACTTCTACATGTAGAAAGAGAATGTGTTACAACTTCTACATGTAGAAAGAGAATGTGATACAACTTTGTGTTACAACTTCTACATGTAGAAAGAGAATGTGTTACAACTTCTACATACAACTTCTACATGTAGAAAGAGAATGTGTTACAACTTTGTGTTACAACTTCTACATGTAGAAAGAGAATGTGTTACAACTTCTACATGTAGAAAGAGAATGTGATACAACTTTGTGTTACAACTTCTACATGTAGAAAGAGAATGTGTTACAACTTCTACATGTAGAAAGAGAATGTGTTACAACTTCTACATACGACTTCTACATGTAGAAAGAGAATGTGTTACAACTTTGTGTTACAATTCCTACATGCAGAGAGAGAAGCTCTCTAACTTGTATAAATACCCCATAATGGAATGAAGCCCACACTCTTTGGGGCATTGTGTTGAGTCTACTTTGGTATTCCAAGCATTTGTCTCAAGTGTCCATGCTTCCTTGCACTCCACATCCAAAAGCATGTCCTAACCTTGCAACTCCTCCTCCCCTCTCCTCCAACCTTGCAACCCACCCTCTCGCTCTCCTCCTCCCTCCTCCTCCTTCCTCCTCCTCCCTCCTCCCTCCTCCTCCTCCTCCTCTCTCATCCTCCTCCCTCCTCCTCCTCTCTCTGCTCTCTTCTTTCCCCCATGCTCTTACACCTTCTTTCTCTCCCACTCCTATGCTCCCCCTAAACCCTTTGTTTCTCATCCCTTAAACTCCATGATCTACGAGGGAGACGAGTTCTCCACCATGTACTCTACTCTAAACCTTGGAACCTCCTTCTAACCCTTAAACTCCTCCTAAACTGTGCAACCCCCAATGAAGGCGAAAGCCTTCATTACCTCAATCATGATGATACACGTTCCTTTTACACATGCATGCACTTTGTTTGCTTACCACACTTAAGCCTATGTTGGAGACAAAGCAACTCATTAACCAAAGGTGATATGAGCTTCCTTTTCTTTAAGGTCGGACAACAAGTCATAACGTCCAATGCCTTGTCCTAAAGGAAAGTCCTTCTGGCTAATTCTCCTTCTAGATGTCTTCTTTTTCTTATTACAACATTCCTCTTCCTGATGTTGCTCATCTACTTCTTCCTTGCTTTCTTCTTCTTCTTTTGCTTTACCATGCTCAACACTATATTAGAGAATTTGGAAATTTCCCAAGTCCCACTTTAAAATAGAGTTGAAGATTTGACCATATAGCTAAAATTTTAACCACTTATATGAAAGTGGGACTTGTAAGGATTCCTGAATATAGTGTTTAGGAAAAATTACACTTTCAAGTAAGGGCTTGAGATTTGACCATGTGTCCAAATCTTTACCTTTTAGGAATTCCCAAACTATTTGGAAATTCCCAAATTCACTAATATAGTGTTGCTCCTGTTTAGACATCATTACCTCTTTTTCCTCATCCCTTGAAGAAGCTTCTATCAAGGATACTTGTTTTTCTTCTTTCTTTCTCAATTTGGGACACTCAGGGTGATAGTGACCTTTTTCATTACATTCATAGCAAGTGACCCCACTCTTATCTTGAGGCCTATCCTCACTCTTGGGTGCTCTAGGTTGTCGTGCATTAACCAAATGCAATTTCAAATCAGCAAACTCTGCCATCAATTGGGAGATATTATGATCTAACTCAGAGGAGTTTGGTACTTGAGGAGTTCCCATTACCTCTACCTTATAAGTTGAAGCTATTGAAGACACAAAAGAGGATTCGATCTGTAAAGAAGCTTCTTTCTTGGTCGCAATGCGATGGGCCTCCAAGTACGTTGTTGGATCTTTACTCATTACTTTTGAGCAAAGATGAGGCTCCAAAGCCATCACAAATTTTATCATCTTTAAGTGCTCCATCCTTGAAAGACTTTGAGGGGATGATGATACGATGCTATAGCTCGCAAAGCTTCCCTTTCATACTTTGTCTATAAATTTTCATATCGTATTGCCAACGCAGACACCATCTCATCCTCTCCTTGATAGAACCGGTCCAACTGGAACATCAAAGCATTTGGTGACTTCATTGCCCCAAATCTTTGCTTTATTGTAGCCACAATTTGGTTTCACCAGTCCTCCTTGGTAGATTCTGGCAAGACTTGATGCCAACTCAAGGCTACACCTTCAAGAAAATTAGAAAAAATATCCACTCGATCCTTCATGGACCATCCAGAAAGCTAGCATCCTCAAACAAAATCCCAAAGATAAGACTTTGGGTCTTTCTCTTGGGTCCCTTGAAACACTAGAGTCTTCACCGTGATGAAACACAAAAAGGAAACACCAAGATCGATACAATATCCCAAGTAAGATCCAAACAAGCTCCCACAGAGCCTTAGTATACCAAGACCAACTTATTATGCAAAACCACTTGTTGAAAACCCTCCGCAATGTGATCCTCACCCAAATCTTCAAAAATATGTGACCAACCAGCATCGTGAAAACATTGGGTACACATGCATTCAATAATCATCCTTCTCACAATTGGAAGTGCACATAATCACTTCAAGATATTGTACTCTTCATCATTTGCATAGCAAAAGAAGTTGAAAGCATTGAAAATCACCACTCCACTGTTATAGTAAGAAACCACCCAAAGACTCAACTCTTCTTCATACCAAGCCATGAGTGCATGAATCAATCCCCAATCTATCATTGTGCTTGATGGCATTGCCGATTCACCAACATATTCAAGAGCGCAAACATAAAGGATATGATCATGATGATCGTGCAAGTAGCTTGAGGATCACCTTCACACTTCTAGTTCTCTTAAATGGGCTGCAATCTCTTCTAACGGAGTTCTTCTAGGCATCCTCTTTATCACATCCAAAAACACATGCCTATAGTAAGGTGGGATGAATTTTAAATCTCTTGAAAAACACACTCGGATAAACCTGCTCATAGGTTTTTGCTCATAAAATTGACACACCCTAATCTCAGCAAGCCGGTCTACGCCAAAGAGAAGAGCGATACGTTGTTGAAAGAAGATCTTGCGGCTCAACATGATATGAACATCATATATATCAAGGAGTTTGAAGGGGATGATTGGCTTGGATGGGTAGGTTCCAGGGAAACATTGCACCTCCTTCATAGATACCTTTACAATTAGCTCAAAACACTCTACAAACTATCATTAGACATAGAGGCATATAACTTGCATTAGAGACATGATATCAAAAATTCAAACAAATTTGGAGATGCTCCTTGAAATGGGATTCACTCTTATATGAGTTTCGTAAGAAACAGGGAAGCGGTCGGAAAGATATGGGCAGTTTACTAGACGGGGGTAAAAATTGTCATAAACACAGATTGTCTGATACAAAGACTCATAAGTTTTTGAGTTTGTATCAGACCAAAAATATAATTACACAATGCAATGTGCCTTAAAGAGATGTTCGCGCTGATATAGATTTCATCAAAATCGGACCACCGAGCAAAACGTTATGAGCAAAACATTGATAGGGGATTAAACACTTATGAAAACCACACACTCCTTCTATTGGTGCCAACTTGGGAGAATACTCCAAAAATTTGAAAAGAGGATCTTACATTTATAAAAACTCGATAATTGCTGAGAGCCTTAAAGGGAAAAGATTACAGATAGCGACCATAGCCATTCAAATATAAAAGTTAACAATGGTGCATACTGAGATCCTCAAATTGAATAAGAAGAGATTACATAAATGTAATAAAAACTTAGCAACAATTGCTGAGAGCCTTAGAGACCAAAACATTACATCCAGTGAGCCAAAAGATCATTGATAGCCTTAGAGGCCAAAAGATTACATCTAGCCATTGCTGAGTGGTTATGAGCCTCGTCTGAGAAAGAGTTAATTTGTACAGCTCAGTATTTCTTCCAGTCTAGCTTGTTGCATTAAAATGTTTTAGGGAGCCAAAGGAGGAGATGATGGAGAGGCCGAAGACCATGCACACTGCCTGGACTCATATTACGGGCCCCCAAACAAGTCGAGAGTACTCTGCTCTAAAAATACCGAGGCCTTCATTGATGTCTAGGGGAAACCCATACAGCACATCCTTAAAGAGGCCAGAGGTGAGCATGTCATCTAAGGTGGTCACATTGAAATATGGGGGGAATTGACTATGGGAACGAAGGGTCTCCACTAGTGTAAGCATTTCTACTCTAGGTGAGTGCAAGACAATCACCTTATCTGAGAAGGCAGATAACATTGGGATCATAGAGCATCGAGGGTGGGCGGTAGTAGGTGAAGAGACATGGCAGTAGGAGAATGCCAAGCTAACTAAGAACGGAATGGAAATATGGAAAGCATAATGGCAAAATGGAAAGCAAATGAAATAACAAGTGTAGGCAATGATAACCAAAATACTCACATGATATAAAGCTTGATGTTGATTGATATGTATGACTCAAGACAAGCACAACACTATATAGTGTGACACTAGACTCTAGAAAGCCATAGTGTATATGGGATAACTCCCAATATGACACATGGCATGTCTAGGACTCACTAGACTATAAAACACCCCCTAGACACCTAGTACACTCATTTTTGACTGAATTTGTCTTCATATTCCAACAGTTGGCATGGTGAAGATGAGTGGGTGAGCAACAAATGAGCAGGGGGCAGATGAGTGACGAGAGTTGGAGGAGGGAGCATGGAGCAAAGTAGAGCAGGGTCAAAAAAGAGCTGGAGGAGGGGTGTGGAGCAAAGTAGCAGAGTGTCTGGAGAAAAGTAGCACAGCAGGGGCGGATGAGAGCAACATAGTAAAATGTCAAATACCACAAACTTATATATTATCAAGTTTGAGCCAATGTAGTAGTTGGAGCCTGGGGTTCCATTTATATTAATTGCAGAGGGCACTGCGACGGTGGAATCTTAGGTGCCACCCAAGATGGGCTAGTAATCATAAAGATTACGCCATGTGGTGGGTGAGCAGGGCACTCCAGTGGCTAGTAATTAACTGCCAGCCTAGTGGAATCTTAGCCATGATAGATGTGGCTAATGAGAGCCACCACCACCAGGTAGTAATTCCTACAAAAGTAAATCATGAAGCCTAATCACCTCTAACCACTCATTACCATGCACTCTAGTAATCTCCTGAGCATACAAGCCTGATGATGACTGGTAATTTATTGCACTTATAGTAATCATGTATGCAAGCCCCGTGGTGGTAACTGGAAGGTGAGTAATTGTGGGCCATTGTGGTGGGTTGGTGATTAACTACCAGCCCAGTGGGTCTTAGCCGCCACCACAGACACGGCTGGGAATCTTAGATGCTACCACCTCTAATCACTCATTACCATGCAAGGTAGTAATACCTTCTTGAATTAAACAAAATTTGGGCCAACCACCGTGGTGGCTCTCATGTTGATAGTGTAGTCAGGCTACAAACTTAAGCCTCCACTATTCCATTCCCTTAACTATTTTGTCTTCTATCCCTCTTGACTGTTTCTTTCTCCCTTCCACTCGGAATGCAAACTCAAGCCTCCACTATTGCATTTCCATCACTATTTTATCTTCTATCCCTATCCCCTCTCGTAATGGACCTTGCACTAGTTTGGAAGCTCCTCACACAATCTTTCCTCCCCCTCTGCAGCACAGCTCTTCTCCCGTCGTGACATATGGGAGCTCCTCTCTTGCTCTTCAAAAGCCCAGTTTGGATGCTGTCAAAAACTTCACCAAGTTAGTGCAAGAGCTGAACGTGAAGGAGGGGCAACTAGTCTATCAAGGTCAGAAGATTACCATCACTGAAAGCGTGATTGAAAATGCTCTAGGAAAATTTGGAGGTAATTTGCAAGCACACTTCTTCAAGAAGCAGTGGAAAAGACAAGATATTCTAGATGTATACCCCAATGCTTTGATTAGTAAAGATGGTGAAGTCAAGATTTTTAGCTTGCCAATAGACCTCCAAGATGTGCTAAAGAAGACCATTCACTTCTTTCCTGATATGAGAGGAATCGTGAAGTTCTGGCAATTTCAAGTAGTAACTGAAAGGACGTGATGTATATTTCTCAATAGAGATCTCCAAGAGCGTGTTAACCAACTTGAAGAATTGCATGGATGGCAAATCCCAATTGTCATCTCAGCCTGCTGGAGTTGCAATGCTGCTGATGGCATCTACCCTCAAAGGGCTTTTTGAGCAATACGATAAGAAGATATCTGAGAAGGTGACTTTTCTACAAGAGAAAGCCACCGATGTAGCAAAGGTAGCGCAACTTGAGAAAATTCTTAGGGAAGATGCAGAAGCCAAGGTAGAGGAGGCACAAGCGAGGGCCTTGCAAACACAAGAGCAAGTTGAGGCCACTAAAAAAATGGTCGACATGGAAAGGCATAGAAGAGAAGAAGTAGAGAAGCGTGTAAAGGAGCTCCGAGATAGGCTTGAAGAAGTGAGAAGTGATGGGAACATAGAGGACAAGGAGCTAGCAATGATGGGAAAGGAGCTTGAAGATCAAAGAGCCGAAAAGGAGGGTCTTTATAAATGGTTCTACAACATGCAGAACACATTGAACATTGAAAAAGACTAGATGATGGAGGAGCTGAAGAGAGAGAATGCAGAAACCGGAAAGGTGATGCGGGAACTGCAAGAGAGCTTCAAGGCTAGAAAGGATGGAGCAGAGAGCAACCGGGGTGGAGAAGGCAACGAGGCAACTCTCTAGGCCAGAAAGGATGCAGAGAGTAACAGGGGTGGAGAAGACAATGAGGCAACTCTTCAGGCCAGGAAGGATGCAGAGTGCAGCCACCATGGTGGAACAAGTTGCAGTAGTCACGGTGAGGGTTGTTTTTTCTAAACATTGTTGGAAGTTCAAAAAGTAAGCTACAAGACCCTGCAACAATATTACAATAGGGCTATGCATGAGCTTGCCATGGCTTTTGACAATTTTGAAAAGCAGTCTGTCATCTTGAGAGATATCCAAACTAGAGTGGAAGTCTTGGAAACGGCCCAAGTTGATGTTTTTGAGCTTTGGCCATGCTTTATGACTACTTTGGGCTTTAATACTACTTTGGTAGTGCTTTATGACTGCTTGGGCTTTTCCTGGACTGCTTTATGAGTGCTTTTCCAGTGCTTTCTACTTGTAATGTGCTTTGCATGAAATTTACAAGTTCTATGTATGTGCTTTGTGACTGCTTTACAAGTTCTTAGTATGTCCATGGAGTGCTTTACATATGTTCTATGATTTCTATCCAACTAGCTGCCTTTGTTTTGTGCACCGACATAGGCTGAGTTCTTCCAACGATTCAAGGAAAGTTTTCCAGATATCAAGATTCAGCAATGCTCATTTGAGTGCTTGAAGCCCTATTTCATTCTTAAGATATAGGGTAGGTACACATGCTGTTGCATTTATCATGCGCAAATGTGTTTCTTGAAGGATGCAGTCAACCAAAGCTGAGGACCTAGAGTTTTGGGATTCATGGAGCATGCTGCAACTATGACTGTAAGGTATGTGGAAATAGTGAAGGGAAGTGTGGCTGCAAAGCTGTTCAACATGCTAACATGAGTGTCGTGCCTGAAACCTCTTGAAGCCTGCTACCACCATCGTGGGTGTCTTTTGGGTGACTGCAAAAAATGTGGCCAATGCAAAGTGTCATGCTGCCCACGCGAGATGAATTTTGTTTCCAGAAAGGTGATGGTGAAGGTCTTCTAGAATGTGAAGATAGGAACCATGGTGCAGGGGAAAAAGAAGCAAAGGAAAGACCTTGTTAGCAAGGAGATGTATTGTAATGAACTTATATGGTTAATGAAGACTCACCTCAAAATATTCATCAAGCACTATTACACTTGCAGGTGGCAGGCTAAACAGTTCAAAGAGTGTCTTTTGAGGTTTCCCAAAGATGTTGTGGTTTTAGTGGTGGACTTCGCAAAGAACTATTCTTTCAAGGAGCAAAATGAGATTCAGTCCATGCACTAGCACTCTAGCCAGGTTACAATTTTTATCCACATAACATATGTCCGTATTGGATCTGAGGTGAAGAGGACATTTCATTTTGTCATTTTAGATGACAAGGTGCACGACACCCTCTTTGTCCAGCATTACTCTATGTTGATTCATAGGTGGTTGTCAAATCAAGGGTTGGAACTGACTAGGCATCGGGTTTGGTCGGATGGAGCAGCCTCTCAATTCAAGGCTAGAAGACCTTTCTATTTTGTTTCTAGATTTGAACAGTTGGTCGGTTTGAAGATGACATGGAATTTCTTTGGATCTAGACATGGAAAGGGCGAGCACAATGGGGTTGGGGCTATTGTGAAGAGAACATTGACACATGAACAACTAAAGACTAATGGAGCCACCTTAAAAAATGCAAGAGATGTCGTAGATTGGAGATTCATGTCGATTATCACTTTGATGCTCCATCTTAAGGGGTTGAATAAGAATGGATTACTCCCATTGGGTTCCCCCTAGATGTCGACGAAGGCCTCAATATTTTCAAACTAGAGTATCCCTGACTTGTTGCGGGGGGACGTAATCTAAGTCCTGGCAATGTGCATGGACTTCGGCCTCTCCATCGTATCCTCCTTTGGCTCCCTAAAATTTTTTAATGCAACAAGCTAGACTGTCGGAAAACTGAGTTGTACGAATTTCCTCTTGCTTAGACAAGGCTCTCAAGAATGGCTGGATGTAATCTTTTGCCTCACTGGATGTAATGTTTTGGTCTCTAAGGCTCTTAGCAATTCTTGAGTTTTTATTACATTCATGTAATCTCTTTTTGTTCAATTTGAGGCTCTCAGTATGCACTGTTGTTAACTTTTATATTTGAATGGTTATGGTCGCTAGCTGTAATCTTTTGGCCTTTCAGGCTCTCAGCAATTATCGAGTTTTTTAAAATGTAAGATCCTCTATTTAATTCTTGCTTGGTATAAGTTGTTAATTTTTATATAACCTGTTATTGGACGCAGATGTCCATTGTAATCTCTTTTGCTCAATTTTCACTCAATAAATTGTACGTTTGCCCTCATTTATATTTACTACAACAAGGACTAAAATGCCGAGAAAGAAGGACTACAATTTCCTTGGTTTATGACCAAAATAGTGCTAAAATAACTCCAATGACCCACCATTGTGGTTGCATGGAGATAAAATTAGAAGAATACAATTAAACTTTCAAAAAATGCAATTGACGATATGGCCTTTGAGGGGTCCCCCTAGGGGCAAGGGCCATATTGACATGCATTATACAATATCTAGGATGCCACTGGATAGAAATGGCATGTCGATATGGCCCTTGCCCCTAAAGGGGACCCCTCAAGAGCCATATCGTCAATTGCATTTTGCTTGATTGCACAACGGAATACATTCTCCTTGGTACACAAATATATAACTCCAAGAACTAGCGTGGTGGCTGTCATAGATCTCCTTCTGTTTGTCAACGTGCTGGTCGTCATAGACTTCCTCCTGTAATATGTAAAAATAGGTAACAAAGCTATAACTCCAAGAACTAGCACAGTGGTCTCTCCAAGACAACCTTGAATTCTTGGTGATGACAAGTCCTCAGGGCCAGAGACTGCGTTGAGTCAGATGCTCAAAATGATAGATTGTGTCTTATTATTACACTAAAAACTAGCATGGTGGTCTCTTCAGGCCAACCTATGATTTGCATGGGCTGTGGGCAAAGATGCGGCAAAAGGTTGCACGATGACAAGTGGTCAGAGACTGCAATGTAGTGGTGTTCAGAATGATAAATTGCGTCTAAATATTTCGCCAAGAACCAGTGTGGTGGTCTCTCCAAGCCAACCTTCAATTTTAATGATCTGCATGGGTGCGGTGCCCAGTGACAGGTGGCAAAGCTGCGGCAAAAGGCTACACGATGATAAGTGGTCAGGAAACTTAGGCCAGAGACTGTGCTGCATGAAATAGTGCAGAGATGCCGTGTGTCAAGCTATGCGGTGTTCAGAACAAATAGATTGCATCTCACTATTATGCCAGTGAGCCTTCATGACGTCAAATATTTTCCGATGAGAGCGTGGGTCCACATAAAATTCAAATATTCACCCAGAAGCGCATCACGTTGCGGCCCCAAAAATAGTTCCACGATTGGCTACACCCAAGAAAACGTTGACCCCTCACCTAGAGACATACGTAAGCTCTTCATAATTACTAACATAACCACACACAATCCCCTCTCTTGTCCCGATATAGTGCTTGACAAATTGGCAAATAGTTGGAAGGGGACACCATGCTCATGAGAGACAGGACTTGGTGTGTATATACGAGTGATTGTGATTAGAATTGGCCTCGTGAAGGTACTCAAAATCTCTCTCTCTCTCTTTCTCTCTCTCTCTCTCCCCCTCCCTTTCCCTTTCTTTCTCTCTCTCTCACAGACACACACACACACAAAAGTTTCAAGCACTAGTTCACACATGCAAAGTGACACCACACACACACACACACACACACACACACACACACACACCACTATGCATATCTTAAGACTTACACACCCTCTCTCTCACGGTGCATGCACCAAAAAACATTCTCTCTCTCTCACTCACACACACACACACACACACACACACATGTTCTTATGCAATCTTTTGCATGTTTAAGCCTATTTTATATCCATTGAGACACTCTTGAAGCCTGCCTTTTGATTGCTAAATAGATATTCAATATTAATTCATATTGGAAAGTTGAATTTGATTGAAGAAAGCATTTCTCTCATAGCATTATTTACAAGAATTGTTAAGGTTTGTTTATACATGCTTAATCGTTAAGGGTTATTTTCAAATGAAGATTATGAGAATCTTCTCTCTCTCTCTCTCTCTCTCTCTCACACACACACACACACACACGTGTGCGTGCATGCGCACATACATGGATATGTTCTTATGCAACCTTTTGCATGTTTAAGCCTATTTTATATCCATTGAGACACTCTTGAAGCTTATCTTTTGATTGGTAAATAGATATTCAATATTAATTCATATTGGAAAATCAAATTTGATTAAGGAAAGCATTTCTCTCACATCATTATTTACAAGAAGTGTTAATGTTTTTTTTTAATGGTAATGTAAAGTATGTATTAAAGGAAGTGTACAGTACAAAAATAGAAGGCATCCTCAGAAAGAAAGGCAAACACCTCTAGTTCAAGCTTCTACCTATGAGTCTAAAGCTTTCATTATCTTTCCCAAAAAATTGTATATCCTTGTTTATATCATCTAGTATAGCCGCAACCAGCATTCTCCCAAGATGGGGTCTATGATAGACTAAGTTGTTTCTCTGCTTCCAAATATGTTGAATGACGAACCCTCTAATCAGCTGCCAAAAATCATATAAGGGGTCAGACAGTCCACCCCTGTCTCCTAAGAGGGCCATTTTCCAACTAACTTTGAGATGGATCTGAGCTCTGGCCAGACTGCGAACTGTCTGCTTCCAAAGCTCTCTGCTGAAGAAGCATTCCCACATTCCCAAAATAAGGCCCTACTTGTTTGCAAGTCAAGAAGTGTTAACGTTTTTTTATGCATGCTTAATCGTTAAGAGGTTATTTTCAAATGAAGATTATGAGAAGATTATGGGGGAGCTTTGGGTTGAAGTCAAGGGGCTTGGATCCAAGCTTGAATGCCTCCATGGAGAGGCGAAGGGGAGGGATGATGAGACCAAGCTAGGTGCTTCCAGAGTAGCTGGCCTTTTCCAAGAAAGAAGAGAGCTTTTTGGAGGCCATTAGATTTAGCTTTGTGCGAAGCTTTCTCGATCTCTGCACGCACAGCAAACGGCAAGCAAGAGAGGCAAGCGGCCAGGACATCAGCCACAAGGCTCTCGGTCACTTGCAAGAGCTCATCAGGACGACTGGTGGATGAACTAAGGTTGGCAACAATGCGGAGGAGACAGTGCGCTGCCACACTCTCACCGCTGCGATGGTGGTGAGCTGCGACATTTCCAGGAGTGGGCTGGACGAGAAGTTCACGAGCAATGGACTCAAGCTTGGAGAGAGCTGCAGCGGGGCTGCGGTACTCGTTTGTGAGGTCGACCATGCGGAGCCAGCTGAAGCGGCACTCGAGGTGAGCCCAGACGGCCTGGGAGGCCCATAGCCAGGGCTTCTTGGGGACGGAGAAGTGCTCATCGACGAGGGCGACCATGTCAAGGGCCTGGGTGTAAGCGTCGAGGGCGAGGTGGGAACGATTGAGGGAGGACGAGGACGAAGACTGGAGGCGAGTGAGGATGGCGAGGAGGGTAACGATGGTCAAGCTCCAGCTGAGGGGGTGGGAATCGTGGGGGTCGATGCAACCTTGCAAGATGAGCTTCAAGCTCTTGGAATAGTCGTGATCTTGTGCAGCGCGAGCTCTGAGAAGCTCAACAAGCTTGCCAATTTCAGCTCTGTTGCCTTTGTCGATCAGCCTGTCTACCTGAGCCAGGGGCCTGCTCGCCTCCCACAGCTTCCATGGATCTTCCCCAACCAGCCACACCACTGATTCACATAGCTTCTCTTCTTCTTTCTCGCCTCTCGCCGTCTCTTCACCACCCCCACTCCGCTTCTTCATTAGCCTCACCCATCCGCTTGCCACCATCGCCACCCTGCTTACCTCCACAAACAGCCCCTCCACCCTCATCACCCATCCCAACACCCTCTCCTTCCACACTTGCGCTGCCTTCCTTGCTTTCCTCCTCTTTGGATCCGTCGGCTCTATCGCCACAGGCTTGTACTTCCAGTCTACAATTCCTTTCTGCCAATACGGCTCCAAACCCCAGGTGAAGTTGCCCAAGCTCAGACCTGAATATAGTGCTGCTCTCCACCAACGTATCACTGGCGGACACGCGCAAATCACAATGGTCGCAGCCTGCAACATCAATATAGGCAGCGTCGTCCATTTGTAGACGGACATTTCTCCGGATGCAGCTAAAGGGATCTCAAGAACTCTGGAACGAGCTACGGCAGAAGTGAACATTAGAACCGAGGTGATCACGAGAATTCCGGTCGATGCGGCAATTGCAGACCTTGCTACCACATACTGCAGGTTGCCCGTCAACACAACCGTCCATTTTGCAGGAGCTTCTTCTCTCAAACAGCCCCAGGTGCATCGTTGATAGTCGCAGCAAGCCCCACGACGGCGCCCCACATCCTGCTTCTCGTGAACGACGTCCCGAACGTCGGAAGACATAGCCGGAATCGCAAGCGCGAGCGTGCAAAGCACTATGAAAAGCAGCGTCATCGACGCTAGCACCATTATGTGCTCCACAGTGAAGCTGAAAATCACACCGCTACGGATCTGCATCCCGACGTTGACGACCATGGTAACGACGAGAAGACCCAAGGCGGTCATGTTGGACCAGAGCTCATCGCGCTTCATACCACCGAGGGAGGGCATGGCGGCGCCCATGATGGAACAAGTGAGGACGGTGCCGCTGAGTTTGGAGAGCTGATCGACAAGGCCGGGCATGGAAGTGGTGAGGTCATTGGGGAGCTTGGTGGCGACGGAGAGGAGGGCGAGGGTGCCAGCGTTGAGGCTGAGGAGATTTCCGCAAGGAAACCACCAAAGGTGGTGGCGAGCAGAGATGAAGAAGTGATGCGCAGCCATGAAGAGCAACAACCCGGAGGAGAAAGCTATGTACAAGCCGATTTCCACTACAGGCTGATTGGAAGCATCAGACGGAGCTGCCATGGCTCTCCCTCCACACAAACACACACACTAACAACAACAGATGCAGCACTTTTGAGTGCACCAACACAACCATACATAACAACACTTGGGAGTCAAGGTACTCTCGAAATGCTGCCGCCTACTTTACCTTTGGCAACTTTCACCGACTTTGGATCACCCTCCCATCTCACCTTATAAAAATGCCCATGTCCTACATAAAGTGGGAGGAAGAGTTCTTAGTGCGTGGGGGGAAAGAGTTCCTCATGAGATGTCTGGTGGAGAGAAAGCCGAGCACAAAAGCCTTCTCTCAAAACAGAACAAAACATGTCATACATAGCACCAGGCAAGCCGACCAGAAAGCCTCTCTCAAAACAAAACAAGACATGTCATACATATCCATGCCTCTCCCATGCCCATTCCCCAAAGATAAGTACGTGGAAAAAGGAAGGCTGCTCATATTTACGTGTGCTAAGAAAAGCAAGGGACACATTGCAACTCCACTAAAATCGATTGCAACACCACTAAAGTGGAGACCATAAGGAATAACTTAGAGAAACTCAAAATGTTTCGAATTCCTCAAATTTAAAGGCACCACTAACAAATTAAATATACAAGAGTTTAGTTATGTTTTATCTCTGTTTCATACAAATCCTTCTCATTAGAAGCTTTAGCTCTATTGAGCTATGTTGGAACACTTGCATGTTCAGAGCATGTACATGAGTTTCTTAAGGGTGCATTCAAGCTCAAGACTCTAGATAGAAGGTGCAAGCAAGGTTAATGTGATGTGCTCCATTTTGACAAAAGTAGCATTTCTTACCCAATGAAAACAACTGACGACTTTTAAGATTTTTGCAAGATTGTAGTGCTCAAAATATTTCAAACATTTAAACGTCATACAGTTATTGAAGGCATCTCAAAAGTATTCGCATTATTTAGTTTGTACAAGGAATAAAGAAATATTACTTTTATCCTAGTTTTCAATCCAACTAGGTAAGATATGCTTATGAAAAAAGCATATGATTTGATCTTGAGATACCTATAGATCACAGCACAATCTTTTGACCTCTTTCTTATGCATGTAGCTTTCATAGATATTTTGGTGATCACTACTAATAACCCTTTTTATTTATCTTTGAAAGTGTGCTAGCTCATAATTTTTAAGAGCGTATGGGACTCTCTTTTATTAATATTAGTGTTCAAGTTGCTGATGAGATTTAGATGTTTCCCAATTTCCTTATTAGTGAAATGAGTAGCTTTAATAGCTTTAGAATGTTTATAATAGATTTTTATAAATTTTTCTAGTTTTACACGAGACAAATTGTAACTTCTCAGGACGAATTATCCCAAAGGATTTTATGTTCGTGGAATAAATATTGTTGTTATGCGTATGGTTTTGTCTTGTTATTGAAATCTCATGGGGATAATAGTACAAAAGTTAGAACAAAGGATGTGCTATGATAAGGTCAATGTAGTTCAACCAAAATTGTTTGGCCACCTTTCTATCCCTTACATAATGTCACAGAAAAGATGAACAATATGGGTGACCTAGGGAGGATAAATAATACATAATCAAATTATTTTGGTAAATGTTTATGAAAAGAGACTTTGCAATGGTGTCAAGCAACTAACCACTAAAGAGAAATAGCCTTACAAGTCCAAGCTTTATTTTAGCCTCTTAGAAAATATATGGGGCAGCTTGCAATTTCTCACCTTTGCAATTGTCCTTCATTATAAGGTGCCTAAAAAGTGATCGTACTATTACCAAAAAGAGGGGTATGTTTAGGCTCCCATATTTTTTTGTAGGAAGAAAGCAACTCACAAGGAGGCAAGAAAGGGTGGCCCAAAAAGTCTCCCTTTTGGTGGATTCCAAATTTTAATTATTCATTAGTAGACTATCAGCTGTGTCATACAATTATCAAGAGATAGGGTAGGATTAGATTGCCATCGAGTTGCCCTCTAAGAAAATAGATTGGGTATCCTAGGAGGCTTCCTTTCTTAATCACACTTCATTATAAGGTGGCCAAAATTGAATACCTCATTACTATAAAGGAATTTTCCATGCCACCAAAGCAAGAGAGGGAAGCCGACACTTGGAAAAAGACATTTTCTTTGTACTCCAAAAATGGAAGTTTTCCACCCTTTTGTAGGCCACACCTTCCCATTGCACTCATAAGGTTTGAGCTCCCAACATTCCCAATAACTTCAAATGCCCTCTTGACCAATCTAATAGCTTCACATAATCACACAATGTGCCATACATGGTTCAAAAATTGAAATATGGAAATAAACTCATTATAGGAATCATGATGCTCTGCATGTTTGTCATTAAATGTGACCTCCTTTGAAATGTCTTCATTTTGGTATGAAATGTTGCTCAAGGTATACTCCTTCCTTGGAAGACTAGAGTCGTAGTGCCTACTGCTTAAATTGGAGATCTACACAAAAACTCCTCCTTTTCAGCTCATTGATAATGCTAGTAGCTATGCATGGGCACCAAACCTTAGTGGTACAAGAAGTGGGACAAGATAGAGAAACTATAGAACAAGGTGCTCTTTTGAAGAATTCATAGTCTTGCAAATGGCATTACCATCATGAACAAAGTTTCCTAGAATATGCATCCCTTGTGAGACTAGAGCCATAGGGCTTTTGAGTACAAATCTGAAGATATGCACAACAAAATTCCTCCTTTTCAACGTATTGGTCGTGCTAGCAACTATGTGTCAGTTGTTTTTTTCAAGCAATAGGCCTTAGTAGTGCATGAACTAGGGCAATATAATTCAAGATTCTCTCTTGCATAATTCACAACAAGAAGCCTAGATTCCACACCACTTTGTGCAAGCATAGTTTGAAGCATCACCTCTACACTAGGATGTAGCTTTTCAAACCCTCTGTTACATAGAGAGGACCTTGGAAATGGATGATATAGACCCTATCTTGACATTGTCTTCCTACTCCCAACTTACTTAAGACAAGCCTGCACACATCACAAAGGTTGGTCGTACACACAGACAAGTTACCATAGCCTAGATAGCCCAACTATGTGTCTATCTATGCAAGAAAAACTTCATGCAAGTAAAATTCTTCTTTAGCATCTAGCATATGACCCATTTGTTTGCTTCTTTTGGCATGTCCCCTAAAAGGGATTGCCCTTAATCTTTGATTAAATTTAAATCCCATCCAAAGTTTTCCAACCATATAACCCTTATGGGATTGATTTCTTTGCCAAGGTAGCCCCATCCTTAAGAATTGAAGGGTAAATTGGTATCTATACCATCCTACATATATTTTTTTAATACAAGAAGTCATTGAGGTAATCCTACATAGCTTTTCTTTAGCTTAGCATAATAGCCTCTATCCCATAATGAATTGTAATAAATTGTGTTCTTGATAGTAGGATGGCATTTATACTAGCATGCCAAAACAAATGAGTGATGATCTATGTATTAGCTCATTCATTCAACCTTATTTCTCCCTCCAAGAGATTGAGAGGTTAGGATTATTAATAGGTTGATAGCTATCATAACTAAGCCATCAAAGAGAATGTAGCCATCATCTGGGAGATGATGTTCGCAAAGAAAGCATGTGGAGATATTCCCCTATACTTTGCAAAGATGCTATACGCGAGAGAGAGAGAGAGGGAGGGAGGGGAGAGAGAGAGCAAAAGGGAGAGGTGAAGGAAGAGAGGCGCACTGCCACGGCAACGTGCGCATGCGAGAGAGAGAGAGAGAGAGAGGGGGGGGGGCGAGAGAGAGGTGAAGGAAGAGAGAGAGAGAGAGGGGGGGGGGAGAGAGGCAACACGAGAGACAGAGAGAGAGAGAGAGAGAGAGAGAGAGGAGTGGTGAAGGAAGAGGGACCCATTGCCACGGCAGCGCGTGCATGAGAGAGAGAGAGAGAGAGAGAGAGGGGGGGGGGGGGAGAGGGAGAGAGGAAGCGCACGGGGCGGAGAGAGAGAGAGAGAGAGAGAGAGAGAGAGAGAGAGAGAGGGGGGGGAGGGAGGGAGAGAGAGAGAGAGAGAGAGAGAGAGAGAGAGAGAGAGAGAGAGAGAGAGAGAGAGAGAGGTGAAGGAAGAGAGGCACGCTACCATGACATCACATGAGAGAGAGAGAGAGAGAGAGAGAGAGAGACAGGAGGAGAGATAGCACGAGAGAGAGAGGGAGAGGGAGTGGGGCAGCGCAAGAGAGAGAGAGAGAGAGAGAGAGGAGGAGAGGTGAAGGAAGAGAGGCACGCTATCGCGACAGCACGCGAGAGAGAGAGAGAGAGAGAGGAGAGAGGTGAAGGAAGAGAGGCGCGCTGTCGCGACAGCACGCGAGAGAGAGAGAGAGAGAGAGAGGGAGAGAGAGGGAGAGAGAGGGAGTGAGATAGCGCGCACATGAGAGAGAGAGAGAGAGAGAGAGAGAGAGAGAGGTGAAGAAAGAGAGGCACATTGCCATCGGGACAGCGTGCACGAGAGAGAGAGAGGGAGAGGTGAAGAGAGAGAGAGAGAGAGAGAGAGAGAGAGAGAGAGAGAGCGAGGTGAAGCGAAAGACTAGGCGAAGAAGAGAGAGAGGTGAAGCGAGAGAGTAGGTGACGCGAGAGAGGAAACGGAGAGGAGGAGAGAGACAGAGAGACACAGAGAGAGAGAGAGAGAGAGAGAGAGAGAGAGAGAGAGAGAGAGAGAGAGAGAGAGAGAGGAAATGAAGAGGAGGGGAGAGAGAGACAGAGAGACAGAGAGTAAATAAAGACGAGAGAAAACGGACTCATTATAGATTGCTATAGCAAGTAGGCACATTTGATCTATCCATGACTTGGGCAATAGCAAATGACATTCTCTAGATAGCGATCTTGCATGTACAAACACCCCAAAGCAAAAAACATGTACAAGGTGGTAGCATGCCAGCCATCGGATCATGCGGTCATCTATGATGGAGATATGGTAGACCATGTATTTCGGACCCTACTACATAGCAAGATAGGCATCCGAATTAACTATTGCGGCCATCAGTACCACAGTCTTGCTCTGTACATGATGAAGTTGCTTCTTGATTCCTTCCTCATCCTAAAGGTGTAGACTTTCTCCTTCATCTCCTCCACTCTTTTCTCACTCTGTGCAAAGCTTCATCTGAATCCCTCAGCATCTATTGAAGCTACTTAAATTGCTCAAAAACATCAACATGGGCTATTTCAAGACTTCCACTATAGTTTGGAAATCTCTCACGACGATGGACTACTTTTCAAAATTGTCAAAAGCCACGACAAGCTCGTGCACAACCCTATTGTAATCTTGTTGTTACAGGGTCTTTTTTAAAAAAACAACCCCCACCATGGCTACTACAATTGTACTTCTTGGCCTAGAGAGCTGCCTCATTGTCTTCTCCACCCCGGCTACTCTCTGCCCCATCCTTCCTGGCCTTGAAGCTCTCTCACAGTTCCTGCATCACCACTCTAGTTTTTGCATTCTCCCTTTCATCCAATGATATAGCTGCATACAATGTTCAAGGGTAAACTAAAACAAAGAAAGAACTTGCCTTTATAGTATGATGTTCCCAAGTTCTCTTGGCATAAAATTTTGTAGATATTGTAGCTCTTTATTGTAGTGATTCAACTTAAGTCAATCTCACCTTCCAAATTCATGTTTAATATGCCTATTTCAACTATGTGTTTCCCTTTGTTCATGTCTTGCTATACCATTCCAGTGTTAATCATTTTTCACCAGCCATTGATCTTTTCTTCCACATTCCTATCATGTTCTAGTGGCAGCAAAGATGACAAATCTTGTATGAATATAGTTACAAAGGGATCTTCCATGTCTAGAATAACTATGCAATATGCCATGTCCATGGATACAAAATGTAAACTGCAACTAAAGTGGAAGTGGACAATCTTGTTGACTTCTACACATGCTTGAGTGCCATTGTACCAAGGGGAAAGCAGGAAAGAACAGAGGTGATTACAAGCTTTAAGACAGTAAGGGATAGGTATCAAGACTACACAAGCATACTTTTCCATAGTGATGAAGTTTTTCATCAGATAAAAGAGTGTGTCTTGCATGTGAGAAGGGAGATGTCACATATGAGGCTCCATCATTGATTAAAGACAAGGCAAAGATGATTGAGAAAAAAGAGATGACGGCTTGGATGTGGAGGCCTCTAAGAAACTTGTTAGACAAATACGCAAGTCTTGCTGCAAAGAAATTAATGTCCAAAGAATGGTTTTTTAGTAAAAAGGATAAAGATCATTGCATGGAAGATTGCATCATCCAGTAGGTCAAGCATGATGCAGTACAGAATGTAATTGAATATTTGTTGGCAGAAAAAAATATTCCAATTAGCCAATGTAAAATTGATCATAGCATTGTGAGGCAGATGGCATCAGCTTTACCGTCGGCTAAATAGAAGGCTTGGGCGTACAAATGGGTGATGGATCTGAAATTACTCCTTCTATGGCAAGTGACATTCCAGAAAATGCGTATGCATATTCACAAAAAGTCATCAATAAGCACACTCTCAGAAAAGCAAAAACTTTGAACAAGGGCTTTTTTTTCATATATGAGATCATTTCAAAGTCTGGAAAGAGTGTTGAGTGCAAGTGAGTTTCATTGAATGATTTCTTGTCTGATGACATTGCTTGGGAGAGGCCTGAGCTTTTCTTTGTCTATGAAATATCACCGGATGACATTTGTCAACTCCTTGATAGAATATTACATACCACCATTTGTAGAGTGGGACTATGAAACATAGTCATATTTGCTGATAAAGATGACAAGGAAAAAATGTCTGCTACCCTAGAAAAACAATATGGCAATGAGCTTAAGATTTACAATGGTATATATACTCAAGAAAGAGGGACAAGAGAGAATGCGGTCTCAAGGTACAAAGTCTTGAAACCTTTTTCTTGTGCATGAAGAGCCCTTACAATGATCACTACTTACAAAACAACATAAGAGGGAATGCAAAGAGATTGCAACTAGTGCTGGAAGAGCATGAAGCTCCAAGTATCCTCCATCATAATGCAAATCACTATGAAAGGCCAGCAAAAAGTGCTGATCTTTTAATTAGTATGATGGAATTTTTGCGATTGCCCGGATGGGAAATCACATTGTGTCGAATGGGACATTTTTTTAAAGCTCTTATCAGAAAAGGATACCATTTAAATATTATTGGGAGCCCTACTTGCTTGGAATACCTTGATACCATGGCTTCTCTCACAATAACGTATGATAAGAAAGGTCTGATCTCACATGAAGAGGATGCTGACATAGAGATGGCCATGTATGATGAGAGCTTGTGGGTGGAGAGTCAGATATAACTGCTTGCTCCTTGCTCAAAATTTAAATTTGAGCGGCGGTGAAACCTCATTGTCAACATGTACAGACTTGCATCTACACGCATTTATGTCATCTACCATTAAAACATTTATTGATAACGTGGTGGAGCATCTAGAGGAAACATTGATTGCTACGCCCATAAGTTGTCCTAATGCAACCGTTGTATTGGACAAAATGGGGAGCTCTTTGGAGGTCTCGGTTATCATAAGCAAGCGACCTCATGTTCTGACATTTGGTAGCGAGGAAGTTACAATCCTCTCTGACCCTTTGAAAGAGGCTAATGTGACAAAGTCATGATGGCCATCCTTAGGTTTGATATGAACATCTCTTGGCTTGATACTTCAATCATTTGATTCAATCTGCTTCTAACATTTGTTTATTTATTGCTGCAGTACTGTTATATCTCACTTTCCTAGATCAGTATGGAATCATGTGTGTGCTCGATTCTCTCCTTTTAGCCGTATTTAGTGATACCAAGAAGGCGGTAGATGATGTTTGTTTAATGCTACAACCTTTAGACTTGGATGGAATGCTAGTCATCTTTATGCCATATTATGAGAAGTATCATCTCAATCTTTCTTTTACTTTTTTATTTGTAATATTGTGTTAATTAATACTTAATATTGTGATAAATCTCATTGCTCTTTATTGGTGATGTCGCTCACATTGGATCCTGATAGTATGGGATCTTGATGACAACCATTACTGGTTTGTCAATTCATTTACAAGCTTTCATGGGGTGTTCAAGTGTTCTTTTAGCATATCATTATTAACATGCATTAGGAAAAAAGGGAGCTCATTTTGGGGCCTTTTACGGTTTGGAAAAATAAGCTCTCAACCAATCAATAGAGGGCCAACGTAACGTTGGAAATTCACGAAAATAAGAGAAAATAGAAAAAAGAAACAATACTTTATGTAGGTACAAGCGTGCTACATTAATGTGGAGATTGGTTTTTTATTCTCACAAGATCTTTGGACAAGAAGATAGAATCTAGTCTGACATTTTATCTGACAAGGGCCTTCCCGCTTCCACCTTCCTTTGAACTTTGAAATGTTGTGCCACCTTTCCTTCGAAAGGTCTACCATTCTACACCACTGCCTCATTGTGCAGCAGCCTCTTCTTTTCCAAAACTGCTCCCTTGATCCTGTTTGCCATAGAGTAAGATGTTTCTTGTCAACTGTCTGTCTGCCTACTTTCTCTTTCTTGAAACTTCAATTTGTTATCTTATTTACATTACTTTGCTATTGTTACAGATTCAGAAAATCTCCATGGTGAATAAAAACCATGGCCGTTCTTGTGGAAGACGCTCTATGGATGATAATGCTATGAAGGCAGAATTATACCACACATCCTTACCCCGTCGACCTGCTTCTTCTATTTCTTCGGTAGAGGATTCAAGTACAGTCAAAACGGAAGGAACTTGGGAAAGGTTTAGTGTTTCGAAAGGAGCATGGGTGCTCATGCAACCTAGCAAAAGAAAAAGACCCCAGACAAAAAACATTTTCTTGGCGTCATGGAAGGGAAGAGTACGAGATTTTAAAATCACCAGAGGGAAGATATCGATGAAAGAAGTTTTGATTCAGCATGTGTACATGATAAAGAACTTGTCTTGCGAGACTATCCAAAAGATCTTCCGCAACACAGGCCTAATTGTATATTTTTCTATTGTGGTTTTTTTCTTTACGAGGTGTATGGATTTTTAAGATGAAGCTTTCTTTCTTTGCTTATTGACATTCTTGTGTTGTTTTATTTCAGATTTATACCCTTCATCGTATGAGACATGGCAAAACATCGATTGTATTCTAGGATTTATAGATGTTTTGCATGGATCGATAGGAGAACAATAATACCAAGGTCAATGTGCAACAAAGCTAGCTCAATCGGGTATATTTTTTACTGATCATTTTTATCAGTTGCTGGACAATGCTAACACACATGGTGTGTTAAGAAAACAAAACCTTCTGGCATGGAATTCAGTGGATTGGCCTCACCCACATTCTAGTGTTACAGAGGCATATAGGGCCAAGATTTTCAAAGAAGTACAGAAAGCTCTGAGGCCTAATATTACCACAAGGATAATAAAAATTTCTTTATGCATGCCTCTCACAGTTTTTGTGGACTTGTTTAATACCTTTCCAGTGAAGGTTTCAAAAACAATGTTCACAGTTAAAGCAACAAGTTCGGCATGCATGCCACAATTTTTGGATAAAGGTTGGGATAAGAAGACATGTAGTTCAGTGTTTTGTGAGGTTGTCCAACCTTCTATGCAACTGAAGTACATGGTTGCATCACAAAATTTTATTTTTTCTTTTTATTATAAGCACAATCGAATGCTAGGCACAAAACTAGTCCCAATGGATCAAGATGAAGATTCTTTTGGTGCAGAAAATAAACTTCTTGATATTGATGTTGTTGAGAATGGTGATGTGCTAGTCAATATCTCATTAAGAGAATGTTGCTCCCTAGCTCAATTGTGCAATGACATTCTGTTTGAGACAGAAGGTTCTATTTCAAACGACTTTTTATTTATTTACAACAATAAAAAGGTACACCATCTGATTTATCCTAGTCTCATTAAGCATTGCTATTAGTTTACTTTACCCCTCTGATTCATATTTCTTTTTTGTAGTTGCTCAAAAGAAGAGAGAGCTCAATAAAATGCAAAGACATTGAAAATTTGAAAATTGAGATAACACAGACTCCATAAACAAAGGTTTTGTATTCAATCAAGTAAAATTTTATACAGAAGTGCTTAGTTGTACATGTAGAACATATTCCTAACATCCATTTTCTATTTATGTACAGCTTGATCCAAAGGCTGCTCTACATGGTCCAAGATCTCCCTATCATCATTTTTTGGAGAATCTATTTTCTGCTGCTCCATCCTGTCCTGTACAATATGTTGGTGCTGCTCCATTGTCTCCTCTACTGCCCTAGGAGCATCTGTTTGTTGTTGCTCCATCTTCTCCTCAACAACATCAGCACCAGGTCCTTACTCCTGTGGCTTCTCCTCCTCAGCACTAGGTGCTTGTTCCTGTGGCACCACATCAGCTTCATCTGTGGCATCAAGGTGTATGACACCTTCTTGTACTTTAGAGCTCTCACCCAACTCGACAGTAGCCGGTACAATAAGCTTGGGGGAGGCATAGCTCAAAAACCTCCAAATTGTATGAGCTCTGAAATTATATACATAGTTTGAGCTGAAGCTATCTTCTTTCATCTGCAATGGCATATGATGATGATTTAGAACACTTTGTATCATTATGAATTATCTTCAAGCTAAATGAAAATTATTTTTCTTACAAGGTCTGGCTGTTCTTTCTCAAAATAGCTTGAAAGTAGATATTTGGCACTGATCATTACTCTCCATCTGCAGCTACTTGAATCATCTTGTTGTGGTGTCTGTATAGTTGGAAAGATATGTTAGAAACTGTTAACATCTGAACAAAACAAAATTATTCAATAAGTTCAAAGGCATAGCATGAAATAGACATCAATAGAGGGAACGACTTTTTACCTCTAGATTTATTGGCTCTATTGAATCCAAAAGAGAGACATTAGGAGGACAGTGATCCAATGCATCTAGAAGCCTTCTAATACAACTACAATACATATAATTTAGTTAGTATGATATCAAAATAATGAAGTTTTAAGTTCAAAAAGCACACACAGCACTTACAACTTCAGCTCTCTGTGTGTGTTTTTAAGAGAGTTCAATATAAAGCATTGCTTCTGCTGGATGTCAATAGAAACAAAACTCCAGTGGTCACTGCATAAGGAAAAAAGCATTAGGAAATCAAAGGCTATGAGAGTTCTCAATCTTAAAGAAGAATCTTAAAAGAAGCAGTCACCCACATACCTGTTATGGTATGGAAGTAGCAAAACATCGATTACTTCAAAATTGCAATGTCTGAACCAGTTGGAAATACTGGTGGGAGTTTCCTTTGCATCTCTTAACGAGCTCTTAACTTAGAAGAAATGGCAGGATCAATAATATGGACTGTATGCTGTACAGAGGGGTGAAGCCAGCTTCTCATCATGCTGCATAGGACCAAAAAATAATTAGGGTAGGGTATAAAGGAGGTACAAGGAGGATTGTTTTGCAAAAAATGTAAAATAATAGACACTTACCAGAGCATTGCAAGAATGATAGTATCTGAGCAATACTCATTCTTATGAGCCAATGCTGCCAAGCATGGTTTTGTCAAGTCAAAATCATTCACTGAAAATTCATCCTCAATATGGACAACTAGATCAGGGCCCAGCTCCTGCAACCTTCTATGTATCTGCAGCTCCCTCTTTCCAGTCTCCACATCTATAATAGATTTTGTTTCTTTTATTTGCTGCTTCAGTGACTCCTCATAAGCAGTCTTCCCTCTGGTGTTCTTTGAGTGGGTTACTTCAACAACCTTAACCTTATCTACCTTCAACTTCCTTGTAGGTGGAATTAATAATATGTCTCTCATCTTTATGTCCTGCCATTCCACAGGATGAACAAGCTTGTCATACCTCCATCTCACTCTAGACAAAGTGTTGAAGTCTTTGGCCATCAAAGTCACCCTGTGAGCATGGGCTGCTACCAGCATTGCATCTTCAAAATATTTTTCCAAGTAATCCTCTGCCATTTCCTGTAAGGAAAGAATGGCAGTCCTGTTCCACCTGAACCCAAGGTGCCAACTATCATATATTTCTCTCACCAGTCTTTGAAAAGGTGCCTTGGGGATTGCAAAGCCTATAGCTTTCTGTTGCTTCCTGATCTCCCTTAGCACACCTACACCATGATTCAATCTCTTGGCCTTTTGCTTGAGCAGGCTTATTGGCTTACCCTTCCTGCCATGTGCAGCTCTTCCCTTTGGAGTCACACTAAATTTCTTGGTACCTGCCCCAACTGCTGTTGCTGCAAGCCCTGGCCCTTTGCCAGCTTTCCTTGCAGTTGACTTGGTTCTTGCCATCACTCTGACAAACTGCATACAAAGCAATGGAAACAGATTACAGCCATGGAGAACATGGTATGACACAAAAAGGCAATCACATGGGTGGATGAAGCAACATTGAAAAATTTGCAATAAAACGCGATACGAGGAGTTTGAAATTCCTAACAGGTCCAAATCGCGTTTTCCTGCAAATTCCTAAAGTGACATGCTGGTGCATTCCTACAGTGATTTCTCTGTCTTTACAACTAAATACAGTATGAATGGAGTTTATGCAAGAAGAGTACAGCCATGGATAACTATGGAAGTCACAAAACCAGAATGACAGGGGTGGATGAAGCAACATTTCAATATTTGCAACAAAACGCGATTTCGGCTGTTTGAAATTCCTAAGGCCTTCTCCTCGCATTTTCCTGCAAATTCATGAGGCAACATGCTGGAATATGCCTTCAGTCATTTGAAGGTGTTTGCATGTCCATGGAGGACGGATTGAGTCTATGGAAGGCAAGAAGTGTGCACAGACTGAAGGAAGAACCCATAAGTACAGTTTTACCCTCACATCCAATTATCACACTTGAAGATCTGCATTCCTACAATGATTTCTCTGTCTTGACAACTAAATAAAATATGGACTGAGTCTATGCATTTCCATGCAGGATGGATTGTTTCTATGGTAGGCAAGAAGATTGCAGAGACTGAGGGAAGAACCCATTAATACTGACCTGAAATCTATTTGTGGGTGTGCTGTGCTACTGATGAGTACCCTGTGCTAGGGATGAACCTGTGCTGCTGGTCAGGATGCTGATGTTGCAAAGTATGGAGGTAGGGAGGCAAGAGATCAGAGACTGGAGGGCAAGAGGGCTGAGACAGGATACAACAAATAACTGCAAAATACAAATAAGGCAGCTACTAAATCCCACACGTGTGGAATGTAGTCGTTTTTCACACATGTGGATGGGACCCAGATCTCTTGGAGTTTGAAATTTGGCACATGTGAAAGGTACACTTTATGCCTTGGAACTTGTGCCATTCATGATTTCATAATCAATTCCACAACCACTCTTCCCTCCCCTGCCTCCCAATCTTTCATCCCTGCTAGGACCCTCGCATCTTCATTTTCCTTCTCTCTCTGATCCTTTCCTACCCAGCACACTCCATCCAGAATGCAACCTGCCTGAAGAGTACTACCACTGCCAGATCTCTAGGTTACCTAGAGTGTAGAGTTCAAGCTAGTAAAAGAGCAGGAGATTCACCAGTGCAACTACTTTAAAGCTCTTGTGCTCATGGGATTCTTCAATCAAATTTAGAGGTGGTTGCATTGTTGAAGTAGAAGGGAGTGCCTCCATATTGACTTCATCCATTTCTTCTCCCTCTATTGCCTGTAAACAAATATGAGAGATTAGATTCATTATCTTTAAATTTAAATCTTATTTAAAAAATTGTATTTAGTTGAGAAATAGAGAGTTCATACTGCTAAGTATTGTCGTAGTGGCCTTTTTTTATAACCCTGTGAGCCATAATTATCAAAGAAGGCATCATGATGTTTGTCTTCATCCACCAACCTCTCTCTGAACGGGTCATGTAAGTCCATCTTTTCATCATCATCAACTGGGACATTATGATCTTCAAGTTAATCATCCATGTCATCAGCGTCCTTGTGGTCTATCTCTTTTACATAGCCTGTGGTTAGATCTGCTTGAAGCTAAAAATAAGCCATGAAATGCTTATTTTCAATAATATTTGTGGAGTTGCCTTTTCTAAGGAGATCCTCAAATAAATATCCCATCCTGCACAAGGTGACCTCCCAACCTGCTAGTAGCAAATTCTCCATCATGGTAAGCAAGAGACTCCCACTTTTTGCAGGACTTCCATAGTTGTTTTTTTTATAATGTATGGACCTGGGAATATCTTGCTCTTCTAGCATCAATCTCAAATTATTTGAATTCCCTCTTATGTTCTTTTGTAAGGAGTGATTAGGGTTGGGACTCCGCTTACACAAAAAGAATGATTCAAGAGATTAAATCGCTATGCCACATTCTCTCTTGCCTCTCTTTGCTACATAAACACCACTATAGATCTTCAAATCTGATGAATATGCTCGCTCTAGAGTAACCTGCATGGCTTCTTTGTCTTTTTTATCAACAAAAATGACAATGTTGCAAATTGCCACTTTGTTAATGGTGGTATATACTATTCTATCAATGAAGTTATGGATATCATCGCTAGAAACTTCATTGATAAAGAATAGTTGTGGCTTATCGCATGCTGACTCATTCTTGAAGAAGTCATCTTCTGAGACTCCCCTAAAGTTCACAAGCTTTCCAGACTCTGCCGTAACCTCTACATTGAATTGAAAGCTTTGGTGCATATCTGTCGGCATCCTTATCTCACTGATTAATCTTTCCACATATGCAACCACTTGTTGTGGGATTTCTTTTCTCATATAAGAGGTTACTATTTCTTACCCATCTTCATCCTTTTTAATCCACCTGTTTGCCCATAGCTTTACCTTGGGTGTTGACAAAGAAGCTATATGCTTCACCACATTATAGTCAATGTTACAATGAGTAAGTGGAATTTGAGTCTCTGACAACAAATACTTAATGGCACTATGCACTGCATCATGCCTCACCTGTACATTGATGCATTCTTCCATGCAGTGGTCTTTGTCTTTTTTTCCAAAAAACCATTCTTTCTTTAAAATTTTTTGTGCTTCCATGGATGCATACTTGTCAGATAAGTACTTTATAGGCCTCCACATCCTTGCTGTCAACTCCTTCTTATCCATTACCTTTGACTTTCCGGAGATAAACAAAGGAGCTTCATAGGTCAACTGTCCACGCTCACAAGCAATGCACATTTCAAGCATCTCACTGAACACTTCGGTGTAGTCGGCATATTTGTCCCTCACGACCTTGAGGCTTGTCATACTTTCTTCTCGCTCTTGAGTTCCCCTAGGCACAACTGCACTCAAAGAAGTATAGAAGTTCGTGAGTGTGTCGGCGTCTGCATTTGTGACCTTTCGCTTCAAATCAGGATTTGGAGAACCAAATGTTGTCCATATAACCATTGCCTTCTGTAAGACCTCTGATGTTGAGGATATCTTATGCTTTCCATGGACATAATGATTAAGTCTTTCGGACTCAATCAAATACTTGATCTCATGCTTGAATATACAGATTGTTGCAGGATAATAATGGAATGAACTTATCTTTGCAAATTGTTCTGGAGTGAGTCTTTTGACCTCCTTTGCTTCCCTTGCGATCTAATTACAAGCATAAGCCCAATGTTGACAATCAATGGGCTGGAATATGCAATGAAGGAGGAATTCCTTCTTTACTTCCTTTAGCATATTCTCACCTTGTGCCTCTTCGCCTTGTTCATGTGGAATATTTTTAAGAGTGTCTTTAAAGAATCGACTGAAGGTTTCCTCGAAATGTGTAGGCCCTGTAAATGTTATTTGATCCAGAAAACTATTTTTGGTTGGACAAAACATTATTGGGCGCAAGACCACATTGCTTGCCATAGGTTTCTTACCATCTCTCAAAGCCTCGTATATTTGCATTGCATAGGATATATCAAGGCTTCGGCTATTAGTAAAGAGAGCTGCAGCTTCCACATCTTTGGCATTCACAAACCACATCCTTTGACCCCAGATATATCCCACATCATCATCTGTAACTGCTTCATTAAGACGCAGATTAAGATTTTTGATTGATGTGAGTTCATCCTGATCATCTTCAGCCTCGGGTTCTGAGTCTTCTTCATCTTTCTCTTCTTTTAACCATTTTTCATCCACATTATCTCTCTCTATAGTGGGACGATGTCTTTTTTTACTGCTTGGAACCGTGGCTCTTGCAATACTAGCCTTTTTCATTTCACGTCGTGGTTTGCTAGCAAGAGCTTCTAGCATAACTGTAGTGGATCGACCTTGATCTTCTTCAATTTTTTTTAATTCCCGTGCACTCAAGGCTTGTGTTTCATCATCCTTAGTTACATCCACCATTTCTTGCTCTAGAAGTTTGCGCTCATGTTCTACACGTTTGTGATAGTGTGCCTGTTCTTCTTGTCGCTGCATCGAAGTCTGAGCTTTTTGATCTCCTTCATGTGAAGATCCTTGAATATGAGGAGCATATTGTGCATCCTGAAAGTACTCAAACATTATCTTTGCATGCATCCTTTTTGCCACCACACTAGGAAATTGCTCCCAAGTATATGAAAGAGTCTCCAATGCACTTTGTAGCTCTGGAAACTTTGATGGTTGAGGAGGAGGCATCACAAAGTTCTTTGAGTCTCTCCTTGACACAACAATATGAATACTGCCAACTTCAGGATCTGAACTCTTTGTAAAAATATCCACAAAGGTCTCTTTTGGCTCTATCATTATGCCTACCACAAGGCTTGAAGTCATATCTTTTTTGAAAGTAGCATCCCATGGATCTTCAACACCATTGAACTCCCTTTTTGACATAAGTAGAAAGAGTCTCTTTTCCTTTTGATGAAGAAACCAAGCTCTTTTGCCCATGTGATATCGAGTCCACCTACCAAAGCCATTGGGGCTATATTCCTTTCCTTTGAAATTCAAAGTGACATTAGAAACCCATTCTCTGATCTCAGAGTCATTTAGGATAGCCACCACATTAGTTGATTGCTCCATAATCCTACAAGAAAAGATAATGAAGAATTTAGATACATACAAGTAAAGTACAATATACAACCCTTGATACAATAAATGTGGGAAATAGCCCAAAAGGCTTTACAAGGCTTCATATGGCAATAAATGTGGGAAATAGCCTAGAAGGCTTTACAAGGCATAAATATTTGTACAAATGTTAAAAAATTAGCCAATAAAGCTTTACAGTAATATAAAATGTCGTCTAGTGATAAAGCTTCAATCTTCGTGAAGACATGTAATCTGTCCATCCATTGATTTGCCCTCTAGTCATAAAGCTTCAATCTTCGTGATGACATGTAATCTGTCCATCCATTGATATCTGTGCACTGATACCCAACTGATGCAATCTACCCACTAAAAACTGTTCCACTGATATCCACTTATGCAGCCCACATGATATCCACTTATGCATCCCA